>NC_056573.1:24533912-24584882 GCF_018340385.1 Cyprinus carpio | reverse complement strand
GAAATAAGCTATTTAACTAGTGACACGGGACGTTGGACCATAGGGTCATTGTGCACATGCCCAATGATGTCTTAACCCCTCAATATACGTTTGGTTTTGTAGAAAACAAGGACACAACCAAAGACGCTTTAATATTTTGCCCGTTAGATTATAACAGAACTCTCAAATGTATCTAGTATTAAATAAGGCTGCTTTTTCCCCCCACACTCCACAAACGGAAGGAGCGGAAAGCGGTTTCGACTGTTGGCATACTAAAAGCTCCGCTTGCTTTCGAGCCGTGTGTCGCGTCGTTCAGCAGTCTTTGTTTAGCGCTTCGCCGGCTTTCGCCTCACCCGGGCTTCATTCTACTACATTTTAATTTCCTTTAGTTTCTCCGTAAAACATATTTTTCCTAAAGTCCCGGGGTTGCAGGCGGGGGGGTAAGGACAACAACTCCCATGATTCCACACCAGCCCCAGGGTTGTACAAAAAGCTACCGGGTCTTGGGTTTATTTTAAAATTACGTGCCCTCCGAGGAAAAAAATTAAACATACTGGGGCCTTTGAAGCTTAAAATTATGGTAAAACATATTTTTTGCTTCCCCCTTCTTTATTTAATTAATTTTTTTTTCTTTTCCCCTGTTTTTTTTTTTGGGTCTTGTAAAATGTGAGGTTAACACATTTGTATCCGATGCAAAAAATATAAAGAGATTTTGGCTTAGAGCCCAACCCACTGAATTCCCCCTTTGTCTTCCAAGTTAAAAACTCAAATTTCATTAAGTTTGTGGTAGCCCACCTTAACTAACTTTTGATTAAAAAATTCAAATTGTTTTTGGATTCAATTCGGAACAATTTATAAATTCAGAACAATAAATTAAAATGTGTTTTAAAATTTGGATCTTATTTTTTAAATCCCTTCAATTTGGGGGTGGGGGAAATTTATCCCAAAAATCTAATTTTCCCCCAATTTTTTTTTTTTTTTTTTTTGCTGCTGGAATAATTAAATAAAAAATGTAAATTTTTTAAAACTAAAAATTAGCGCAAATTTAAAAATCTGCCCTCACTCATGTGATAATAGTGCCCAGATAGGAGGGCCAAAGCTCCCGGTGGGTTTTACAAATTTAAAAAACCTGCATAGATCTCCTGATCCTGTGTAATAAAAAAAAGATCACCTGAAAAAACTTAAGTGGATGTCCATTGTTTTTTTTGGTTTAAAATTTAAAGATGATGACATCAATAAATTAAAGGGTTTACAAAGGTTCTAGAAAGGTTTGAGAAAAACCAAGCAAAAAACTAGAAAATTTCAATTTTTTGCCCTAATGGCTCTTGGTGGCCCCGCCCCAAAATTGCTTTTTTCTTTGTGCCCCTTTGAAAAATTTTGATCATCAATACGTAATGGTGGACATCTCTTATCTCTATGATAATAAAATTTCCCAAAGAATCGCTGTTAAATTAAAGGGCTAAAAGACATTCCAGAGGTTTTGGTGTGGCTGATAAAAAAACTGCTTAAAAACTCCCTTCCCCCTTTATGCATGGTTAAAAGGGTCATCACCCAGGAGCTTTGCCCTGCTCTAAGCACTGCCTCCTAAAATTTTGTATAAAAAACTACAATGTTTCACTGATTTAGTCGACTTGATGACTGCAGCCCCCAAACAGCAAAATTGGTAAAAAAAAAAAAATCTGAAGTGTTAAAAAAAGTGAAAAAGATACCTTGAAATGTTTCAAAAATTCAGAAATACATGTTTCAAGATTAAAAGTAAAATGATATCCGGATTTGCAATCAATGCATTTGGACAATGAGTGAATATTAATCCCATCCCATCATTTTGGAGCAAATTCAAAATGAAAACATCTGATTATAAAACCCATCAGTCTCTTCAGCTGACAGTTTGGGCTTTTTTCAGCCCCAAACAGAGAGCAGCTTCATCCTGCATCCTGCAGATCATTGTAACTCCTGTACCGCTCTTCAGAAGAGTTTGATGATTGTAAAAAATTGATGCCAAATTCACAGCACGGCCATGAGTTTAATTCCAATCGAACAAAAATAAAAACAAACTGAATAATTAAATCCTTTTAAAATTTTTAAAAGATTTCAACCTTCATCGAGTTTGAAAACAAAACATGTAGAATTACAGGTTTTTTTTTTTTATACTGTCACTTTTTATGCTTGATGCTGTTGCAGAATAAAAAATCGGGAAAAGTTCTCTTCCCCATGTTATTTAAAAATATTTTTGGGCTTTAAATGTAGCTTTTTAAATGACAACAAAGTAACTGTCCACAATCTCCTGGCCTTTTTGTTTTCACCTGGTCAAAAAAACCAATTTCCCCAAGGGATTTTTACTTTACTTTTAATCATTTAGCGGGGTATGAACACAGGTCCCTTCCTTTTAAAAAAAAATTTTATACTACTAAAAAAGTCGTTCATTTGGATACAGTATTGTTTTTTAATTTATCCCAAATCAAAACATGAAAACAATAAATTTAACCCACCCTGAGCCCCAAATTTTTTAAGGGTAGGACTTTTATTTTATATAAAAAAAATTTTGTTGATTTTTTTTTTTTTATTTTCAATGTGAAATTATACATTTGTATTAGCAGTAATATTTGGGATGCCCCCAAATTTTGATTGAACTAATTTTGTCTTTAATTTAAAACAATTAAAAAACAGAAAGAAGTTAACACTGTAATAACATTTTTTCTGTCAAAAACTTTTCTAATTGAATTTTTTTTAATTAGGGACCTAATCATCTTACCAAAACAAAAAGCTATGTGTGTCAAAAAATTGAATAACAAGGATTTTAAATTTATTTTTAAAATTGTTTGTAGAATTGAAGCTAAAATTTTACAAGTGATTCGATAAATGATTAAAACTACGCATTTCAAAAAAGACTAACGTTCACAAATAAAAAAAAGTTTAATATGCCTAACGATTTAACGATCTGCCCATAATTTTATCTTAAACAACATAGAATATAAAATGAAATAATCAAAACAATCCTTAGTAAAATGGTTAATAAATTACTAGTTAAATATAGTTTTAATCATTGTAAATAAAATTGCAATGTAAAAATTGAAACTTTTAAAATTTTCACACCCTTTAAAAAAAACCATTCCCAGTGTGTTAGAAAAAGACACCCCCTAAAAACCCAGTCACCCCTTACATTTGAAAGTACACACACAAAGTATTCAAAACCTTTTTGTGTAAAGCATGTAAATAATTTAAAAAAGCTTTCTGAATTTTGCAAAATCTAAAGTTAAAACTACTCCTCAGTGGTAAATTTTTAACCCCATCATTCGTAGATCTTTCCCCCCCAGTGGGGTACCCACACAACCTGAAAACCGGAAAGGTTTGTAAAAAACCTTTCCCAACTGATGAGTAGTTTCACTTTAGATTAGGGGATACAGAAAGTTTTGTAAATATTTATTCTGCGTTTTACCACAACAGGTTTTGATTAAAATTTATTTTTTTACGTTGACAAAACTTGCAGTTACTAAAATTTTTTCTTTTAAAAAATTTTTTTTTTTTTAAATTTTTAAAGGGTTTTTTTTTTGTTTTTATGATTAACTTTAGTTTGTCAAGTATTTTGTCCTCTAAAATTTAAAAAAAAAGCGTGAATAAAATTCAGCAGTAATATCACGTTCTCCCATCACTTGAGATCTCAAACTTTCGTGAGAAAATCTTAAAGGCTTTTGCAAGAAGACGGCTCACCTTTGGGGGACTTCCCACAAAGTTAAATTTTCTCGAATACAATTTTGGAAAATATAATCTTTGTATTTATTGGTTTAAGTGAAAAATTCTGTAGGTTTTCAAAAAAAAAGGAATATGGTTTAAAGGTCTTTTTCTATTTATTAGAAAAGTTCGTTTCGCGGAAACCTGAACCTCAAAATACAGGCTTCCACGTATTTCCCTATAATTTACAGTCCCCCAAAATTGAGTTATGAAAGGTTATTTTTTTTGGGGGGCCCCCCAAAAAACAGGTTGCAATGCATGCACGGTAAAAACAACACGTTTTTTTGACTTATAAAGCATTTATTTTTTCCCTTTTTATCAAGGACCCCAAAAGGGTACCCCTTTTTAAACGTTTTCATTTTTCCAAACCCCCCTTTGTGGAGGGTTTAAATCTGCGGTAAATTGGTTCCGTTTGGGTTCTTTTTCTTTTTCATCGTGTAATACTTGATAAATAGCCTGATTGGCTTGTTGTGGACAGGGTTACGCGGGAACCATCTACTCTTTTAACCGCAAAGATTATTTTGCATTTCACTCAGACCACAACGCGAAAAGACCAGACACGTGGGCAGGCTAATATGCGAATGTTTCATGTATGACGTCAACATGAAACTGGCTTGGGATTCGTTTTAAAAATGACTCGTATACAATGATTTCCGAGTCCGACTCTTTCTTTGAGAACAATAATTTTATATCACGGTGGCACTTTCAGATTTAAACTTTTGCCGGATGGTTTTCATTCACTTAGAGCGTGTTACACACTGCATGAAATGTACTTTTCAAAAACCCATAAGAGGGCACTTAAAACAATCGCTCCGCATGCTTTACTGAGCTGCGAATTTAAATGAGCACAATAAAAATACAATTTGGTATGTATTATTTGAGCCCAATGCGCGTTAGAACGAGAGGGCCCATTCAAACAGAGCGTGAGGATCGAGAAGCGCAGAGGGGAATCACTGTATCTGATTTAGAATGTCTAGGAGACTTTCAAACACACAATAATAACTTCTTTACACCTGACAGCATCTTATAATCCGTTAGCCATACAGTCAGAATTATACAGTCGATGAAAAATGAGGGAAAACAAGAATTAAGATTCCAGACCGGTTACTCGAATATTGTCTACTGTCTGCATTTAGAAGGGAAACGACATGAGCATGTCCTCGTTCAAGTTTCTTGTGGAGCGCGTACACTTTCGTTACATTTTGATATGCTGAACATAAGATTAGTGTTCAGAGTGAAGTGCTGAAAGTTAATCGTTACAACATCTTTTTTCAGGTTTTCTTTGTAGTAGATCTTCATTCAAAGTGTACCTCATGCAGAACCGCATGTTACATGCTGACGTGAACTATACGGGTCAGACGTATCTTGCCTGTGTTCTCAAAACTCATAGTGTTGTTTGAATAACAGTAATAATAGCTTAGTTATATCCTTGTATAAATAGCCCATACAATGAGGATAGACATGAAATGTGTTTAAATGTGTTTAAATTTTACTTTTCCACACATTTCTGTTTATAATTCTGTGTATTTGTATCTTACAAAGCCTCGTTTCAAGATGCGTCTTAAAAGTTGGGCTAATCGGTCATTAAAAACAAACTTGGTCCAAATACATGTGGACCTATCTCTGTAAAGTCATTTATGTTGTATATATCTGTTATATCATTTATACAGTGTTTTCAGTTGCTATTTTCCATGTTTGATGATATTTGGGAAATGTAGCTGTTAAGATCACTGCAGAATTCAAATAATATGGTGGCACTCGGACCGCCAGCACGTCCTTTTGCAGTTGTATCCATCAAAGATGATATGCTCGACATAATGAGCAATGACATCACATTGTAGAGCTTCGACAAATTTGCTAAGTAAATTTATTTACTTGATAAATGCACATTGATTGGGAGGCTTTAAGCTTTATCAATTGTTAAGGCACATTTGTAATGCTTCCCTTGGTGGGTTTATTGAAATGGACACAGTGCTCGGTGAGCAGGAATTCAATCAAGGACATACATGTTGGGGTATTCTACCAGTTGTACTGTCTCGGTGTACTCTCAAACCGTAGACACAGCATTACAAATCTGTCCACAGGCTGACTTGTTGCTACAGTCTCTTCTCAATCTAACTGCACTGCACACTTGGCTATGGTGGCGCGTCGCTCCCGGAGGTTCGGCGCCAACCACCCTTGTGGGGTGTGTGGGATTGTCGTTAGACGATCCTGGAGCTACTCGTCGTCCGCACCTGAACCAAACGCATCGCAGTGTTGAGTGAAACAGCTCTGAGTGTTAGTAAAATGAGCCACATTTGTTTTCTCGGTCATCTCTTCTTCTTAGGGTAGAACACCGGGTAATGTACACAAATTCAGATATTGGACATCTGGAAAACAGCTGTCAAAATTTAGAGCGAACATAAGGGGACGGTATTATCTGTTTCCCTGTCAGTCTATTGAATTTCGCTCCAGTCTCGATCGTCTCTATAATTGGAATTATCAATAAGGTCCACGTTAGTAACATCAGCGTGAATTTTATGCTTTATACAAACACCAGGAGAAACGCCTGTGTGATGGGACATCGCCATTTTTGATTGATTTTGCTGAAATGGCTAGTGTTGTGGAATCCTGAAAAGGTTCCATGTGGGTCAAGCTCCAGACTGCAGTGCGCGGCCATATTGGGCCATTAGCACGTTTGTGCTTAAAGGTGTAACAGGGCTCGGTCTGTTCTGTTCCCTGGGTGTCCACTAGTGGTCTCACTTCCCCTTATGTCTACCCAAATGCAGGTCAAATACATTTTCCACACGCCTTGGCCCCATGCATCACTGTTAATGGCCTCACCTGGAACTTGCACCCGCAGCGGCCCTCACTTCCATCGTTTTGTTCCTTTTCACCTGTGTGATATATTGTACAGTCTGGTTGTGACTAGTCATGTTTTATGGATGTCCCTGTGGGTTCATGGAAACCGCTAGCTTTCTCGCTGTGTCCCTAGTGGTTTTGATGTTTCTTGTTTTGGGTGGAGACTTGCTCTGTGTTAGGGGCAATATTGACCTTTTTGCCGGTCTGGATCTCACTGAGTTGTTTGGATTCTCCCATTAAACCACTGTCATTTGGATCTCGCTGGCTGTGTGTGTGCATTCGTGCGAGAAGGACTACTCGTCATGCCCCATCTCCAGCTGGTTTCGCGAGCTTGTCGTATCTGATGTGACCCCGCTCACCATAAAAGTAGTCTTATGGCGGGAGAATTTCTAACTTAACACACCCCTCCCGCGTCAAAAAAGGGGGTGAGGGTGGATGTTGGTGTTAGCTCACCTATAATTTCGGATGTAATGCTTGTAGGACGCGAGGGTGACTAATGATGAGGGACGATCTTAAAGTTCTTATTTAACGCCTGCTCTGGACAAACCCCTGTCGCCCTGAGTGGGAAGCTGACATAGCTCGCTGGAGGTTTTGAATGGGGGGGGGGGGGGGATTCACCAATATACCCTGTCACACCTCGGGCGCATGGGGATCCCCACAGTTCACACCTGTCTCTTCCAAGGTGTGTGTGATGGCCGCCCGTCCTGAAGACCTGTGTCTCTCAGACAGGAGGACCGCCAGCCTCAAGCGCCACGAGCACAAGTAGATGGGCCGCGTCTCCACCCGAACCGCCACTTGCCACGAAGAACTGGCCGCCCAGCCCCAGCGCCACTGACTCACCGGGTGGCGAGCCAGCCCAGCGCCACTAGCACAAGGTGGCCGCCCAGCCCAGCGTCCACAGCATACAAGGTGGCTAGCCAGCCCAGCACCACATCACAAGGTGGTCGACCCAGCACAGTTGACACAGCACAAGGTTTGGGGGGCCCGCCCAGCCAGCGCCACAGGCACAAGATGGCCCCGCCACGGTGACCCTCCAGAGTCGATATGTAAGGTCCCGTATGTCCACCTCCCAGAGTCGAGTCATGGTCCCGCGTTGACCCTCCAGAGTCGAAGTCACGGCTCCTCGACGTTGCCCTCCAGAGTCGAGTCAGGTCCCCCGTTTGAACTCCTCCAGAGTCGAGCTCAGGTCCACGTTGACCCTCCAGAGGCGAAGTCAGGTCCTCGCCCGTGGACCCTCCAGCAGTAGAGTCAGCCGTCCCAGTGACCGCTCTCAGAGTCGAGGTCGGGTACCAAGTTGCACACTCCAGAGTCAGGTCAAGTCACCATTAAAAACCAGGAGTCAAGCCACAAAACCACAGTTAGACGTCTACTGAGTCAAGTCACGTCACCAATGCTCTTCACACTCGAGCAGAGTCAAGTCACCAATGATCTTCCATGAGCCGAGTCAAGTCACCAATGATCTATGAGCCGAGTCAAAGTCACCCAAGTGATCTTCATGGAGCAGAGTCAAGTCACAATGATCTTCATGAGCAGAGTCACGTCACAATCATCTTCAGAGTCAGTCAAGCCACAGTTGCCTTCTTGAACGCGTCAAGCCCAGATGATCTTCTTAAAACCATCAAATCACCACGATCTACAGAGCCTCTTGCGTCTCAGCATGAACTTCGAGCATCATCAGTCTCAGTCGAAATTATTGAGCGCTCGTCCTATCATGTCATGGCCATAGGAGACCATCTACAATCTCATCATGTGGGCACGGAGGGCCACCCTAAACCGGTTCCTGTTCTCTATTTCCAGCCTTACCTGCCCCGACGTGCTTAACTCCTGTGCCATCGAATCCCAACGTGGTCGTCCTCTACTCCTCGCTGGTGGGCGTTCTGTCTCGCCCCGCAATGCGGCTGTGTGTGGTCCTCTTCTCCGCCCTGCGGGGCTTCATGTCTCGGATTGCTCGGCTGTGTGCTGGTCCTCTGCTCTCCCCCGCCTGGTGGGCCTCTGATCTCTGCTTACCGCCGGGACGGCTGTGGTGTGGTCCTCTTGCCGCCGCCCGGTGGAGTTTCTGTCTTCAGTCTGTCAACGACTATTGTGGTTCTCTGACTCCACCCTGGTAGTGGCTTGCGAGTCTCTGACGCCCGCACTGTGTGAGTGGTCCTCTGCGCCGCCCTGGTGGGCGTCAGTCCTGTCTGCTTGTCTGTGGTGGGCCTCCAGTTCTATGTCTGCGCGGTTGACGCCATCCCGGTGGGCTCCAGTTCCACCTGCTCCACCCTGGATTCCAGCCCATGTCGCTTCTTTGACCTGGGCCCCCTGAACTTTTCGTTCCCTCCTGGCCTCTTTGTTTTGTTATTATGTTGTTTGTGTTTTTTTTTTTTTTTTGTTGTTTTTGTTTCTTTCGGTCTCTGTTTTCCCTCCTGTATGGTCCTGGCCCTCCGTCCCTCCCCCGATATCCTCCCACAGTCCACCTCCTCTCACTGGTCTCTGTGTTCTTGGTTTGTTCTTGTGTTCGATGGAGCATCTGGTAGCTGCTCCTTAGAGGGGGGGTAATGTCACAGTAGTCTGAGGTCTGTGTTTCCCTGGGTGTCCACTAGTGGTCTCACTTCCCCATAGTCACCCCACTGCAGGCACTACATTTTCCACAAGCCTTTGGGTCCCATTCATCACTGTTAATTGACAACCTGTTAATGCACCCAGCTGTCCCCACTTTCATCGTTTTCACCGGTGTATATATACCAGTCTGTTTCTATCTGTTTTATGGAGTCCTTGGTTTATGTCACCCTGCTTTCTCATGTTCCCTAGTGTTTTGTGTTTCTTGTTTTGGACTGCTCTGATGGATATTGACCTTTTGCCTGGTCTGGATTACGAGTTTTGGATATTTCCTCCCATTAAAAAACACTGCATTTGGATCTCTCTGTCTGTGTGTGTGATTCGTGACAAAGGGTTAATTCACCCAAAACATGATAAAATTAGCTCACGTTTTTTACTCACTCTCAAGGCATCTTAGGTGTATATGACTTTCTTCTTTCAGACTAATCCCAATCTGAGTTAAATTAAAAAAAAACCTGGCTCTTCCAAACTGTTTAAATGACAGTAAGAAAGCGCATTTTTTTTTCATTCCAAAAGTAAAAAAATAAACAAAAAAAACCCATAATAAAACATGCCTAAAAGTACCCCACACGGCTCTGGGGGGTGAATAAAGGCCTTCCTGTAGCAAATCGATGTTTTTTTTGTAAGAAAAATACCATATTTAAAACGTTTAAATTAAAAACACTTATTTCTCACTTCCGCTGACTATCATACGTGCAAACCTAATTTTTGTGCTTCTAAATCATCACCGGTGCATGCATGACTCCTATGTACTACATCATCCCACCCCGGAACAACTATCACGGAAGTGAGAGGAAAAAGTGTTTATAATGTTTGAAAATATGTATATTTTTCTTACAAAAACACATGGATCGCTACAGGAGGCCTTTATTCACCCCCACTAAGCCATGTGAGGCACTTTTTATAATGTGATGGATGTGCTTTATTTGACTACTTTTGGACTGTTTGCAAAAAAACACCCCCCCCGCCTACTGCCATTATAATGCTTGGAACCAGTAAGGATAATTTTTAATATAATCCGATTGGATTCGTCTGAAAGAAGAAAGTCATACACACCTACGACACCATGAGGGTGAGTAAAACACGCATTTTTTGGGTTAACTAACCCTTTAAAGAGTCATGCTTTACTCTGGAAACATGCAGTGCAACAGACTATTATTTAAAAGGAATATCTCTTTACACCAAGATATTTTCAGATCATTATTAAAATGGGGGACAGATTAGACCCCCGAATTGCAAGCAGGCAAAATTGGATTAAGGAAAAAAAAACTCATACGTTGCATTGGTCTGATCACATTTATGACATTCAGCAATCATGTATAGAATACCGGTAAAGAAAATAACATTTAAAATTATTCCCCTTTTTAAGCCTAGTTGGTTCCGGAGGTGTATTTTCCACTTATTTTCCCATTGGGATTTTAAAGTCTTTGTGTTCAAGCAGAACAAAGAAATTGTGCTACAAATACAGGAAGTTATTTTGAAGGTTTGTAACCAAAACAGTTGAGGAGCACCATTTACTTTTGACTTTCATGTTTGGTTACAAACATTTTTTTTTTTTTTTAAATATCTTCCACTTGAGAGTGAATGACACATTTTCATTTATGGTAGCTGTCCTTTTAACAAAACATACAACTGTAATAGTGTATGTAACATATGTGTGTGTCAGTTGTTATAAAGTTAATAAGTAATGCAATATTTTGTGTTTTCCCAGCCATCCAGTGAAATTGAGGATGTTGTGAAAGAAAATTGACGAGGGCATTCTGATTATAAAAACTGAGGAGCAGCAATGTGATGTGCTTCTCAAGGGAATATTCAACATAGCATGTGTCATGGGCTCCACAGCAAGCTCTTTCATAAAAAGTAGGGGGGGGGGGGGGGGTTTAAAGGGGCTTTTGGTTCTTTTGAGCTTTTCACTACTTTTCAGAATGCACATTTAAAGTTTGTCATGTTTACAACTTGGAATATGCATGTTCAACAAATGTTGTTTCACACTCATGTTCTTATACAGTAATGTGCACATTTTTTTTCAAATTGACAAGTCCTTTTGCTTTCCTTTTTTCTATCTGTTTCTTGTATTATGACCACTAAATTGCATTATGATGGGGAGAGTTTGGAAACTTTCAAGATCTTTCTGAAGTTAACACTTGTGTCTGCTCATGTTGCGCTATGGAATTTAGAATCAGACCTTTGTGCTTCCATGTGTATTCCGTTCATATTTATAAATACAGAAGTACAGTACACTCATTTTTTTGTAACTAACTGTGATTGATTTTGCCTTATATATACACATATATTATATAATATCTTGGTTTCTAATTTTGACCAATAACTTGCACTATATATAGGGGGGGAGTGCATGTAAAAAGCTTGTGCAGGGTTAATATGCAGAATTTAACCTTCTGACTTTTCATACTAAGGTATGAAATTTAAAATAATCCCTGTGGTTTTGATGTGGGCACAAATTGAAATGCAACTGTTTATGTTTCTCAATCCATGGCCAAGGTTATTATACATCACACTGTCGGTTCAGATCTTTAGACGTGTGTGTGTTGTGTGTGTGTGTGTGTGTGTGTGTGTGTGTGTGTTTGCATTTTCAATTTTTTTTCAATTGTCAGTTGTATGTGTGACAGCAAATGAACTTGTTCAATTTAAATGTGAATGAAATTGTTGTCATTATCATTTAATAAATGAAAAAAAGTGTCTTGTCATCTTTATTTAAAAATTTAAGGCAGTGGGGGTTAACATTTGTTTACGTTTATTGATCCAAGTAAAAAATAAAGAAAAAATTCCCAGTTGACACAACATGATTTAGGTTGACTGGACTAGGAAATAATAGTCACTGGACTAATTCCACTCTAATGGGAAGTTTGTTTCCAACAAAAAAAAGAGATGTCAAGATAACGCCAAATAATCTTACAGTGTATGACAGCAACTTTGGGATGAGCTTCGAAAAGCCAAATAATCCCAGTGTAGTAACTTATTAACCATTTACTAAGGATATGTTGTGATATTTCATGATATGCTATATTTTAAGATAACTTTTTGACAGATCGGTAATGTTAGCATATTACTTAATCATTTGTAAATGCATAGTCATGTTCATATATGATTAGATAATCATCATCTAATCACTTGTAAATGATTTATAACTCAATCTACAAAACAGTTAAAATATTAACAAATCACTTGTTAATCATTTGTGAACACATAGTTATATATTTTGTAAATGATTAGTTCATCATTACCAAAAGAAGGTTTAAACCCACTAATCTATTTGATTTGGTAATGATACTTTACATGTATCAAATGAACATAATAAAAACACATCTGAATCTCAAACCTCAGTATCTTCAGCTGGACAGTTTTGGGGGCTCTTCAGCCCAGCAGAGAGCAGCTTCACTCCTGAATCCTGCAGAGAATTGTAACTCATGTCCATCTCTCTATCAGACGAGAGTTTGAGGACTGTAGAGGTGATGCCACAAATTCACAGCTCTGACCAGTGAGTTTACACTGTCTCAATCTGAACAGAATAATAACAAACTGAATAATTACACACCCATTAAATATTTAAAGTGATTTCACATCTTCATCTGAGTTTTGAAAACAATAACATGGTATACATTACAGTTTTTTTTTATTATGACTGTTGACAGAGTAAACAAAATCAGGATGTTATGTTGTCATTTTCTCATGTGTTATTTAATATATTCTGTAGCTTTAAATGTAGCTTTTAACTGACAAGCATATAGTAGCTGTCCATCATATCCTCCTGGACTCTTGTTTTCACACTGGTCATAAATAAACCATATTTCAGACCTGTCATGAATCCTGTCCATGGACTTCCGTTCGATCACGCACCAGAGGTCACCCTTCCATTACATTGACTCTAGCACTACACAAAACTGTTTGCATGGCATCCCGAACTACATATCCCATCATCCATTGCACTCAGCTGCAGTCACGTCTCAGCTGAACTTCCAGAGTCTCGTCACATCTCAGCTGAACTTCCAGAGTACAGGAATAAATGAACACAGGAATAAATGAACCTCGTCACATCTCAGCTGAACTTCCAGAGTCTCGTCACATCCGCAACTGTCCATCCAGAGTCACGTCACTTCACATCTGACCATCCAGAGTCACGTCACTTCCACTGCTGTTAATCCAGAGTCACGTTACCTCACGTCTGTTTCAGAGTCCTGTCACCTTCCTGCCTGTTGCAACCCAGATCTTCAAGGTCAGTCTTTCAGTATCCCAGTCTGGTATCTAGGTGAGGGATGTACCGCTGGTGTCTGCATGCCACAGCTGGTATCCCCAAACCCACTCACTCTAACCCTTCTGTTTCCTGAACTAATTCCCCTGTCTGAAGCGCTTCCAATGATGGGGATCGCTTTTTTAGTGTGTTTGGGCTGCATACACCACCACAGAACCTCCCGAGGGTGGCGGCGTCCACTATGATGTCTCCAGAGGTGGCGTGCTGATGCTTGCAGAACCTCTTGGGGTAGTGACGCTCACTGCTGTGTTCTCCGAGGTGATGGCACTCGTTGCAGCTGTCTCCAGATTCGGTGGCGGGCACATGCTGAAGAACCTCCCAAAGCGGTGGTGTGCTCGCTTCAGCTCATTGTATGATGGTGGTGGCGCCAGCAATACACTTTCAGCCCATACCTGTCATTGTCAAAGGGACCACAGCGTCTGAACTCTGTACCTGTCCTGTTAAAAGAAATGTGTACTGAACTCTCCCCGTATCCTGATGATCCTACTGTAGAACCTCCAGAGGTGTCGGCATCCGCTGAAAGAACCTCCAGTAGGTGTCAGTGGTATCAACTTATGAAACTCTCGTCCTGTCCTGTTCTGGGCCAAGGAGGCCATCTATGAACTTTCTGCATGTCCTGTCACGGCTATGGAGGCCATTTGTAAACCCTCTGCCTGTCCCTGTTCCGGCCAAGGAGACCATTTTCGAATCCCCAGCCATGCCTATCATGGTTTACTGAACTCTTGTCCTATCTCAACCCAGCCGCAGAGGCTGTCTGTGAACTTTCGTCCAGTCCTGTAATGGCTACAGAGGCTTCGTCTGTGAAACTCACTTCCTGTCCAGTCATGGCTATGGAGGCCATCACTGAACACTCTGCCTGTCCTGTCATGGCTACAGAAGCCGCTTATGAACTCACGTCCTGTTTTGTACCAGCCATGGAGGCTGAGTGTGAGTTGTCTGCCCAGTCTAGTTCCAGTCACTGAACTGTTTGTTCATGCAGTTTCAAGCAATGCTTTTGATTTTGAATTACCTGCCCATCCAGTTTTAAGTAAGTGTCCATTATTGAATTATCAGTCTGTCCCATTTACCCTAATGTTGAACCATCTGTCAGTCCAGTTCCCAACAAGAAACCTGTATCTGCTCTATTAGTCCAGTTGTGAGCCCAGCAACTGCAAATGCACTCCATGCCTGTCCCGTTACCCCTGTCAGTGCTAAAGAAACCATTCATGAACTGTCTGCCCGCTCAGTTGTCACCAGGGAAAATATTGATGGACTTTTTGTATTCCCTGCCTCAGTCCTTGAGACCGTATATGTTCTCTCTGTTTTCTTGTATCTCAGTTTTCCCTAGAGCCCAGTCTCTGCCATGTGTATCTGCTCTGGCCTGGTGGGCTTCTGTTCCGCCCCTGGAGGCCTTCTGCTCCACACTGGTGGGCTCCAGTTCCGTCTGCTATGCCCTGGTGGGCTCCAGTTCCGTCTGCTACGTCCTGGTGGGCTCCAGCTCTGTCTGCTTCGGCCCTGGTTGTCTTCAGCTCCTCCCTGGTGGTCTTCTGCCTGCTCTGGTCTGCTGTCTGGCTCTGGTGGTCTTCTGCTCTCCGCCGTGGTGGTGTGCTGTCTGGCCCCTGGTGGTCTTCTGCCCCGCTGTGGGGATCTTGGGTCCCGTCTGCTCTGCTGTGGTGGTCCCTCAGCTCCCACCCTGTACTGCCGGTTCCGCCCTGGCTCCCCTGGTCTGCTGTCCGGTCCTGCCTCAGTCCCCGGTCTCTCCACTTCCACGTGGACCAGGCCCCCCGTCCCTCCCCCTGTTCCGCCTCCGCTCCACCACCCTCCTGAAATCGTAAAAGTGTTCGGAGCGTCTGGAAGCCGGGGGGGGGCTATGTCACTAATCCTGTCCATGGACTTCCGTTTGATCACCACCAGAGGTCACCCTTCCGTTACATTGACTCTCGCACTACACAACTGTTGCATGTCATCCCGGACTACATATCCCATCATCCATTGCACTGATTGCACACACAGCTGTAAACCAATCACACATTCACTATCTTAGCCTAGTCTTGCCTTGTCTGTTTCCTCATCTTCGTATGCACATATCGCTAGTTGTGATAGCTACGTTACGGAGCCTGCTTTAAGTTTCTTAGCCTTAGCCTTAGCCTTAGCCTTAGCCTTAGCCTAGTCTTGCCTTGTCTGTTTCCTCATCTTCTGATTATTGCCTGTGTACTTTGGATTACCTCTCTAGTCTTGCCCTGTTTGGATACTGTTTTGCCCCTGCCTGGACCTTTTGCTTTGTACCTGGATTATCTCTTTAGTCTCGCCCTGTTGGATTATATTCGTCGTCAACTGACCCTCGCTTGTTTACCGGACTGCTCTTTCCCTTGCCTTCTACATGCCAGTTTGCCATCGCCTGATCTATGCCTGTTTATGACCCATGTCTTTAAATAAAAGCTTTGCACATGGATTCACACGTCTCACGTCTTGTTTGCCCTGTAACAAAACCGGGATATTTACATTTATTTGTAATCATTCAGCAGGAGTATGAACACAGGTCCCATCTCACTCTAATAATAATAATGTTACTACTACACTAACAAGTTCCATTTATGGATACAGTATTTGTTTATTTACATTTATCACCAATCAAAAACATAAAGAGAAATCAACTAATATTTAACCTCAGACCCTGTAGCACCAATTTTAATGGTAGGACTTTTTATTTTATATATATAAAACTTTTTGTGTTGTATTTGTATTTTTTATTAGTATTTCCCATGAGAGATTTAATACATTTGTAATTGATGCAGTAATATTTGGAGATGTTGCTCATATTAGATAATGAACTCATTTTGTCTTTAATTTTGAAAAATAATTAAAAAAGAAGGTAACACTTTATAATAATGTTCAGTTGTAAGACATTTATAAGTGATTATTTAATGATGAACTAATCATTTATAAAACATAACTATACATTCACAATTGATTAAGTAATATGCTAACGATTTACCGATCTGTCATAAGTTCTCAAAAAAATAGCATATCATGAAATAATCAAACATATCCTTAGTAAATGGTTAATAAGTTATATGACGTGACGTGACATGACATAGAGCCAAGTATGGTGACCCATACTCGGAATTTGTGTCTGCATTTAACCCATCCAAAATGTGGACACACACAGCAGTGAACACACCGTGAACACACACCCGGAGCAGTGGGCAGCCATTTATGCTGCGGCACCCGGGGAGCAGCTGGGGGTTCGGTGCCTTGCTCAAGGGCACCTCAGTCGTGGTATTGAAGGTGGGAGAGAGTGCTGTACATTCACTCCCCCCACCTACAGTTTCCTACCGGCCCGAGACTCGAACTAACAACCTTTGGATTACGAGTTAGACTCGCTAACCATTAGGCCATGACTTCCCCCAAAGTCGACTTAATTAACAATATATTAATATTAAACATTGTACTATTATTTCAAACCGTTATAAAAACCATATATAAATAAAACTCACAGCGTTTTAAAAATAACTCCATGTGTGTCAGAGAAGACATCTGTCTACACCCTCACCAGTGAGCACTTACATTGCAGTACACACTACAAGTATTCAAAAACCTGTGTTAGTGAACACTTCTCCTTTGCCGAGATAATCCGATTATTATTAGGAGAAGTGCTCACTAACACAGATTTAGACCGATTTGTGAACAATATTTGAGGAGAAATAGGCCTTTTGTGTACATAGAAAAAGTCTTAGATCTTTGAGCTCAGCTCATGAAAAATGGGGGCAAAAACAAAAGTTGCATTTATAATTTTGTTCAGTGTATATTATTGTGCAATAAATAGTACACTGTGTTGACATTTCACTATGATTTATAAGCGAATAAATAATATATTAACTAGTAACTATACTGAAAAAAAAAAAACATAAAAAAAAAAATTAATTTAAATATAAGTGGTTGCAATGAATTTATTTTAGCTACATTTAAACAAATGTATTTAGTTGACTAACTTTCAACTTTTTTTTTTAATGTAGCTAAAATAAATTGTTTGCAACCAATTACCTTTAAAAAATTTAGTATCATTTTTGTTCAGTGTATTAACCTTGTACTAAGGATTGTTTGATTATTTCATGATGCTATTTTTTTAAGATAACTTACAAGATTTGTAAATCGTTAGCACATTACTTAATAATCATTTGTGAATGTATAGTCATGTTTTGTAAATGATTAGTTAATCATCTAAAAACTTGTAAATTATTTGTAACATAATCTACAAAACATAGATAAAAAATATTAACATATTAATACTAATGTATTAACATACATTTATATTTATAAATGACTTACAAGTGAACGTTATTATAAAGTGTTACCAATAAGGATTAAATCCACTAATCTATTTGATTTGGTAAAGATACTTTACGTGTATCAAATGAACATAAAAAAAACACATCTGATTCTCAAACCTCCGTATCTTCAGCTGACAGTTTGGGCTCTTCAGTGCATCAGAGAGCAGCTTCACTCCTGAGTCCTGTAGAGCATTGCTACCCATGTTCAGCTCTATCAGACGAGAGTTTGATGATTGTAGAACTGATGCCACAATTTCACAGCACTGACCAGTGAGACTACAGCCTCCCAATCTGAACAGAGTAATAAATATTGAATAATTACACATCCATTTATTGTAAGCAGATAAAAGTGGACTCTCTCACACATAAAAAAAAAAAAACAGAAATTCAGCTGAAAGGAGAATAGGTTTTGAGTTGATTTGTACAGCCGTCTACCACAGATTCTGTGGATCATGAGGAAATAGCAGTGCTTGGGTAAGTTTAGGTTCTTTGTAAATGAAATACTGTATAAACAGCATCTTAAACTGAGCTGTTGACACTTCTTTCCTCTGAGCACAACGCTTAATACACATACATATACACATACAAAATTCTCACATAATAAATTTTGAGTATATTTAATATGTGGGTCACACTTTAGTTTGGGGACAAATTCTCACTATTAACTAATTATTAACTGTGACTGTTTTCCCAGACCCCTATTTTGCTGCTTGTTAATAGTCAGTAAGTTAGTTAGTTAAATTTAGGTATGGGTGTGCATTAAGGGATCTAAATATGGTCATGCAGAATAAGTCATTAATAGTTGAGGTGAGGTGAGGTGAGGACATGTTTCGAGCTGCACTCAGTTCAGCTGGAGCTGAAGGCCATGGAGAAGCAGATCCACAACCTACTGGAGAAGCAGCTGTGAGAGCGGAGAGCCGCGCTGGAAACATCCCAGGCTGACACTCACAAGTCCGAGTTAAGTCTACGGTATGATTTAACACTCCCACCACCTCTACTCTGTGTGTTTCTCTGCACAGGCCCTGTGCACCCATGACACAATCTTCTCAGGTCTTCTTCACTCCGGCGCCGGGACACCACGGACTCTGGGTGCACCAGCGTAAGGCATGAAGCCAGGCCCCGGGTGAGGACCTCTCTCCCTCCACCACCTCCGGTCTTCGAGATCTCCACTCCGGACCGCTTTGCTCCCCTTCGTAAGATGGAACGCAATGCTGTGATTGTCGGAGACTCCATCGTCTGGCACATCCCTGCTACCTTAGCTAAAGGTAAGATGCACACTCCCTGTTTTCCTGGTGCTCGTGTGTTCTCAATGTTTCTGCACAGATACCTGCAATCCTGAAAGGGTGACGAGAGTATCAGAGCTGTCATGCTTCACGCAGTGGTGAACGATTCAAACTGCGGCAGACAGAGATTCTGAAGAGGGACTTCAGGAGCCTGGTCGAGACGGTATGCAGCACATCACCCGCCACCAAAATCATCAACTAAGAAACGCTTCCCAAATATTGATGAGGACATTAAGGGTTCAGTAGACTTTTTGCTCTAAATGAATGGTTATTGTCACGATGTAAAGAACAGAAACTGCTCTTTTGTTAATAACTGGAATCTTTTCTTGGAGTGACAAAGGCCTTTTCATGCTGATGGCCTGCAGCCCTGCAGAGTCAGAGCGGAACTCCAAGACTCTATGCTCCATATGACTAGTAACCCAGTTCACAAATAACTGTTATGATGGCTTTTTGTTCTTCCCCCTTAATTGATTCATGAGGGATCAGCCTATAGTTCTACCTGGTCTCGTGGCAAAAACATGCCTGGGGGCACATTTTCAGGAGACACGAAATATGTACCAATAAGTACATATCACTGCAGTTTCCAAAAGAAATGAACACTAGAGGCAGTAAAACTCAGACACCTTTTAGTCCTTTTCTTGAAGATTTACAAAGTATCGATTAATAAAGCGTAATTTTCGCACAATTACTTGAAGAATGTTAGGTGAAGGAGCTCTGTTCCACTACCGTATGATATGCTGGGATATTTGAAAACTGATTCTTTTGAACGTTAGCATCACACATATCCAGCTACATATAGATGGGTTTTCACAGACGGTAGGTTTGGTCGGTAGCTCACGGAGTACAGAGACATACTAGATAGGTGAGGAGCTCTGGTTCATGTAACTACAGTTTGACAAAACAGTTCAAATTTGCATATAAGGAAGTTCAAAATAGCACAGTTGCATCAACAAATGCATTTTTATATCAGCTTTGCATTGTTGTTAACACTATCGGGTAAGTTTAGGTTTGGGGTTTGCTGTAGGACGTATTTCCAACACGATAGAGTGTTAAACTTTAGGACATTTCTCTTTTGAAACTGTGGCGAAACATGAAGTAAGGTACGTAAAAACGGTGTTGCAGAAAAGTACCCAGAGGTATGTATTTTTATGAGACAAGGGTTTACTTTTAGTTTGTATGTGAATGCTGATAATTTGTAATATTGGTTGCTGTTATTAGAGTACTGCTCTTTGTGTTGCAGTTAAACCACACACCCATATTCAACCACACATCAGACCGTCCTATCAAGTCTATGTCAGTTGATATGCACCCAGCCCACCTATGAGCCAAAACCCCACTCTGGTTAAGACATGACTCACTGACTGTACCTCAAGTTCTTCCACTGAATGTGCTAACCTGCCGACGCATCATATCATTCTCATTCACCCTTGCATGCATATCTGCAGTTTTTCCCAAGGCTCAAACTTAGCCTAGGAGATCCATTCCCTCTGGAGACCGCAAAGGAAGCCTCATTGACTCTGCAGTCCTCAAACCTCTATCACTTGTTAAGTTGCATGCAAAGGCTGACTCCCCCTTTGATGCTGATATCTGTTTACTGGTGATAGTTAGTCTGTTAAAATTGGTACATCCCTCTGTGGTGTTCTGACTGACACTTGGTTCACTGCAAACCAAACTAGCCCTAACAGCTTCAGATAGCTCCTCCCTAGACAATTAACATTTTGTTAAACAACATCACTGAACTTTAATTTTAGCATTACTTGTGAAATTAACAAGTATTAAGTTTTAATTTTGCTGTAGCACATTCTAACTAACCCCTCACAGTATCAGATAAACTTCTCTGCTGGGTTTTTTTTTTTTGGTGGTAAAAAGTGAACGACCCACTAATTACTTAATGTCATCACAAGAGGTCCCCAAACAATTATTAATTGAATGAAACAGCAATTTTGGTGAAAGACAACATTTTTAGTAAAAAAAATGTAAACCCTGTTACACAAGCATCAGTGTCTTGAACTTGATGTGAGCCGCAGCCGGTAGCCAGTGCAGGGAGATAAAGTGACGTGGGCCCTTTTGGGCTCGTTGAAGATCAGTCCTGCTGCTGCATTCTGATTCATTTGTAGAGGTTTGATTGCACGTGATGTAAGTCCAGCCAGAAGACAAATGCAGTAGTCCAGCCTAGAAATGACAAGAGCCTGGACAAGAAGTTGTGCAGCATGCTCCGTTATGAAGGGCCTGATCTTTCTCATGTTATGCAATGCAAACCTGCATGATTGAGCTGTCTTTACAATGTGGTGCTTAAAGTTCAGCTGGTCATCCAAGATTAAACCAAGATTTCTGACCGAACTTGATGGGGTTATTGTTAATAAATATAGCTGGATGGTAAAATCATGCTGTAGATTGCCAGGTTGAGCTGTAGGTTGAGGAAGTCGATTATGTCTTAAGTGAATGAAAACAACTAAAGCCCTGTTCACACTACAAGCAACACGCAGTGACAAAGCGACACAATCTCATTAATTTCAATGGCTTGCATCTTTTAAGTGAGCACCACATGGATTAGACGCTTTCTTGTGGAGCTCCGTCAAACCCTCACAAAAACTGTACTAAAAATCCACGCTTGCATCTTTTAAACACAACCATGGGCAAACCTAAAGCTAAAGGGAAAACTATGAACCCTGATTCTCCTGCCAAAGAAGACAGTAAGACAACTTTATTCGTTGAAGAAGACGACGACGCTAGCAACCAAACCGAGCTAACTACAGGCGCAACCACCAGCACCAGCGAGACCCCAAGTGCACAACCCACTCTGGCTAACATCCTAGCGGCTATTGGAAAACTGGAAGAAGACATAACGGCCAGATTTAATGGCCTGGATTCAAAACTGCACCTCGTTCAAACCTCCCTTACCAACCATGCAACACGTATTACTGATCTTGAGGGAGCAATGACCGACCATGACACCCGCATAACCAGTCTCGAGCGCCGCTGTGAGGAAATGATTGAATCCAACACAGCCATGAAGCGCAAATTAACTGACCTCGAAAGCCGCTCAAGACGGTCAAACATTAAAATCGTGGGCTTACCAGAGAAAGTTGAGAAGGGAAATCCGACTCATTTCATAGCCGACCTCCTGCCAAAACTTCTCGGATCCGACAACTTCCCCGCTGGACTGAAAGTG
Source organism: Cyprinus carpio (assembly GCF_018340385.1). Taxonomy (NCBI): domain Eukaryota; kingdom Metazoa; phylum Chordata; class Actinopteri; order Cypriniformes; family Cyprinidae; genus Cyprinus; species Cyprinus carpio. The sequence continues at coordinate 24,562,700 of NC_056573.1, read as the reverse complement.
GACCGAGCCCATCGGATAGGCGCACAATCCTCATCGGCGCAGCCACGCACGATGATTGTCAAAATACACCACTTTCCAGAGAAGGAGAAAATACTCAACCTCGCCCGCCTGCAATCTCCACTGACATTCAACGGAGCCCGGATCAGCATTTATCCAGATTTTCCACCTGAAGTTTCCGAGCAGCGCCGGGCCTTTGATGGTGTAAAGAAGAAACTGAGGGAGGCCGGAATAAAGCACGTTCTCCTTTTTCCTGTTCCTTGCCCTCCCTAGCTTATATGCAAGCAAAGAGACATGAGGGTAGATGGGGCCACTCAAAGGGCCCACTGCCAAGGTAATTGTATACTATGATTATTTCATTGAACCGTACAATTAGTCCGACGGGGCATTTCCTTGTAGTGTTTTAAATCGTTTCCCAATGTTTATGGGGGTATTCATGTTCTGCTTCGTTTGGGGAAGTAGACAGGGGGGGGTGGGATTAATGTTACCATCTTGTTGCCATTTTTTCCTCTCTTATGTTTTTGTTTTTTGTTTTCTTGTTCTTTTATTCTGCTCTTGCATTCATTGCCGATATCATTATTGTTGTTATCACACCACATTATTCTGGCATTATCTTCTCATGGTTACTAGCACTTTTTCGTCCTCGCCACAAGGTGGCAGTCTAACCTTATTAAGCTGGAATGTCAGAGGTTTAAGAACCAATTTAAAGAGAGGCAAGGTTTTCTCCCACGTGAAATCTCTGTCTGGGGACATTATTTTTTTTACAGGAAACGCACATTAAACATTCAGATCAATGGAGGCTAAAATGCAGTTGGGTGTCACAAATTTATCAGTCAACATTTTCTTCTAAAGCAAGAGGAGTAGCTATATTATTTCGCCGAAATGTCCCATTTCAACAAATTTCCAACCATTTCTGATCCAAACAGTCGCTATATCATTGTAACGGGTCATATTTTGTCACGACATGTAACATTTCTTAATATCTACGCACCCAATTTTGACGACCCTGGCTTCTTTAGAAAAGTTTTTAATCTCATTCCGGATTCTTCCACCACTCACTTAATTGCAGGAGGAGACTTCAATAATATATTGGATTGTTTTACTGATAGGCTTTCTACACACCCAATTGCTCCTTCCAAGTCCACCATTACCATAATAACCTAATTAGATCCATGAACCTTGTTGATATCTGGAGGCTTCAACACCCCGCTGCTAGAGATTACTCTTTTTTTCACATGTACACAAATCATACACAAGAATTGATTATTTTCTAACAGATGCTAAACTGACTTCTGATGTTATCCACACCAAATACCACAACATTTTAATCTCCGACCACTGCCCTATAGAAATAAAGATAGACTTAGGCAGGACGAAACCCACATTGACTGGCGATTCAACCCACTACTACTCAACGATATGTATTTTCGCCAACAAACAGCCAACCTCATAACAGACTATCTATCCCATAATGACACATCTGACGTTACAGATTCCACTCTATGGGAAGCTTTCAAAGCTGTTATGCTGGGCAACATCATAGCCTACGAGGCTAAACTGAAAAAAGACAGACAGAAGGAAATGTCAGAAATCACAGCTCAGTTGTCAGTCGTTGAAAGCAACTTTCAACGATCTGCCTCACCTTCTAAACTGAATGAGATTGTGAAACTTAAATTCAAATATAACACTATTCTTTCTAACCAAGTGAGTACTATGCTGTTAAAGGTCAAACAAAAACATTTTTGAACTGGCCGACAAACCAGATAAATTATTAGCCCGTCAGCTTAAAAGCATACAGGCTAAACGAACAATCCATAAAATCAAGACAAAAACAGGTACTATCACTACAGATCCAAAAGAGATTAATAAGTGTTTTCCGCCAATTTTATGAAGACCTTTACACATCGAAAACCACTGCAGATGCCACGCAAATCTCTGACTTCCTTCACACCCCACATCTACCTAAATTGAGCACCTCAGCACAAGCAGACCTAAACGCAAATATAACTCTAGAGGAAGTTGAGAGGGCAATACGCTCCTTTCCGAACGGAAAAGCAGCTGGCCCAGAAGGTTTTAACATAGAGTTTTACAAAGCATACTCAGACAAAATAACTCCTCTCATGTTACGGATGTTCAACCACTCCACTGCTATTGGCCTGCTTCCTGACACCTTGTATTCAGCCAACATCTCCTTGATATTGAAAAAAGATAAGGATGAGTTAGACCCCGCTTCGTATCGCCCTATTGCCCTCCTTAACTCTGACCTTAAGGGTGTTCACTAAAGTACTTGCCAACAGACTAAATAAGTGTATAACAACCATAATCCACCATGACCAAACTGGATTTATTCCAGGGAGATTTTCCTTTTTCAATGTTAGACGGCTAATGAATATAATGTATACCAGATATGATAGAAGCTTCAAAATCTCTGTTTTAGCCCTTGATGCTAAAAAAGCTTTCGACCATTTCGAGTGGAAATACATCCTCCAGGCGGTGATAAAGGAATTTGGTCTGGGTGATAATTTTTCCTCCTGGGTCAAAATGCTATACGCCCACCCGACAGCCTCGGTTGTCACTAATTGTGACAAATCACCCATTTTTTCATTGCAACGATCCTGCCGTCAAGGCTGCCCGCTAAGCCCACTGCTTTTTGCACTGGAACCTCTCGCCACCAATATAAGGAATCACCCCTCCATTGCCCCTTTAATCCTAGGCAAAGTTGACCACCATATTTCGCTTTACGCGGACGATGAAGTCCTGTTCCTCTCCCATCCTGAAGAATCGGTTCCTCTTTTACTCGAACTTATTAATAAATTTGGTGAACTGTCTGGCTACACTATAAATTGGGACAAAAGAGAATTCTTATCTCTCAAAAATAACTTGAGCCCAAATTTTGTTAACAGCTTGCCCTTCCATATTGTCACAGACAAAATAAAATATTTAGGATTGGTTATCCCCAAAGACCCCAAACAAATTTATAAATTGAACTATTTAAATATGTTAGAAAAACTTAAATCTAATATTGAAACCTGGAGGCTGTTACCCTTATCTATGATAGGGCGCGTGAACGCAATTAAAATGATGGCTCTCCCCAGGTTTCTCTATCTTTTCCAATCTTTGCCTATATTCATACCGAAAACATTTTTTAAGCTTTTGAACTCCATAATCTTTTCTTTCATTTGGGGATTTAAGGTACACCGCATTTCTAAAAAACACATCACCAAACCCAAATCGACAGGAGGCCTTAGCCTGCCTAATTTCCAGCACTACTACTGGGCCGCAAATTGTAGAGCCTTGACGTATTGGCAAAATGCACACCCAGGTAATGTTACAGATTCTACCCCTGCATGGCTTGCAATTGAACAGAAGGCTCTCTTCCCGCTCTTCTCTTTTCAACAAGCAAACTTTTTCTTATAATATCTAAATGGCTAAAGTCTAATCTCACTGTAATCAGCACAAACTGGGCTATAATAATATGTGAGCAGCATGTACGTACATGATTGTGTTTTTGAAAAAAAAATGTTATGCGTGGTTAGTGAAAAACTAAAAATGTTAAATCACTTGAATAAGACAATAAAACACATAAAGAACATTGGTTCCCCGGGACTTTTGAGAACTGGAGCTTGTAGCCTAGAATTTTTCTTTCTAAATGATATGAAAATCATCTTGTTTACTCACTTACAGAAAACAATATATTGATTAAATTTTCTAAGACACTTTTTGTTTGTAAAAAAGTCATATGCGAGTAGGCGTCAACTATCATGAATTACATTGTGATTTACACCTGAGAAGACAAAGGCCCGCATAATGAGCTGCATAATGAGCCTTTCAGCCAGGTGTGTCACTGAGAGGGAAGAGTTACAAGAAAGAATGTGAGGACAAAATAAATGTATATAATTTTATGTTTGTAGTTTATTTAGAATATATTTAATTATCCCACAACATAATTTAATATTCACTTGTGAGTGCAGTTAAACAGTTTATTAGGAACAATCAAAGCTGACCTTCAAACTGAATTTTTTTGCATCATTACTCCAGTCACACAATCCTTCAGAAATCCTTTTAACAATCTTATTTTCTACAAAAAAACATTTATTGTTATTATTATCATTATTATTATTAATGTTGAAAAGAGCTGAGAATATTTTTCAGGTTTTTTAGGGGGGATAAATTGAAATAACAGCAATGTTTGTTACATTTGTTACAGTTACATTTATTTGTTACATTTATATTATTTACATCAAGCTTTTGAACGGTAGTATTGTATATTGTTATTGAAACTTCATAATATTTCACTTGATTATACATTTAGTCAGGAATTATAGTTTGGAAAAAGTCTTTGGAAAAAGTCTAACTAGTAAAATGTTTACACGTTATGTGAAAACTAGTACAAGTATATAAATAAATAATAAGAGACTTACTCATGTTTATGATCTCTGCTGATAAAGTGCTTCATTCTTTTTTTCTGAGGAAATCCAAATCTCAAATCCTCAACCACATCACATCTTTTTGGGGTGAATTATGTCTTATTCCTCTCATCGCGAAGCAAACAGTAAAATAAAAATAAACTTGAAGAACAGTCTCGCTGTTGTCTTCTGTTGTGTGGGGCGTATTCAAGCCGCGCGCTTCAGTGAAACATTAGAATTTGAAAAGCGCGCTCGGCGCGGGGGCGTGGTCACATTAGAAGATAATGAAGGGAGACGTGAAAAACGGACATCGCGTTGTGTTTTCATATGGATTACTTTATCACAGAATATTTGTTTTTGGCAGCACTCTGTTTAGTTTAAAAGTAGACATGTCAGGCTTTCTATAGATATCTCTCTCATGTCTCTGTGTTGAGTATTCACTGAGTTACAGTTAATTTTAATGACGTGTTTGTAAATAAAGATCAGTGTATTATGTCTGTATACAAAAAAAAGTATACCCTTTACATATATTATATAAGTACACAAATTTTTGTTGTTATTATGTCTGTATACAAAAAAAAGTAGACCCTTTACAGATTTGATTGATGTATTGCTCTTATCTGTACAATCAAAACTGAAAGTGTGTAATTTAAGTTCTTTTCGGGGTTATCAGGAGAAAATGCCTCATAACGCGTATACGCGTCTAATCGACTTCAGAGGGTTAATCGAAAAAAGCAGGCTCTGTTTCTCATTCATTTTTGTTTTTATGTACGGATTCAATTTATATTATATTTAGTCTTCTGCCTCCAATATATTTGCATCTAGATGCAAGAAAATTGATTTGCTGTCAAAAAACAACGTTATTAGGCAGCAAGTAGAGAGAAAGTGAAAGTGAAAGTCTCTAATCATTAGGCCACGACTTCCCCCCACTAACTACCTCATCGCCAGCCCCTGGCGACATGCAGTGACAAAAGTTGCTGCTAGTGTGAACGCAGTTTAAGAGAGATATGATGTGTATCATTATATTGGATCCATGCATCAGGTCTTGAAGGGATAGCAGCCCTCTAAATGTCTGCTGCTGTCAGTGTCATTAATGTTAATCAAACAAGAAAAAAAAAAAAGATTAATCTATATTTAGTTTATTCTGTGAACATGATGCTGTGTTATTTTACACTTAATTATTACATTTCTGTACCTTAATTATACTATTAGTCCTAAGTGTCACACTATGTGTAGTGAGGAGAGAGGAACGAGGAAACCAAGAATGCACAGAACAATCTTCTTTTAAATTCAATAATCCAAAGGAATACACGAGGTAGACAGGAGATCAGGAAACACAGAGGTAGATGTACAATCTCAGACAAAACTGAACTGAATGGATATGGGCTTATAAACACAAGGAGGTGAGGGAGACTCCGACCACGGCGACGCTAGAGAATGGCAGCCCTGCGGAGCTCGTACCACATAGATGGTTGGCTGAGGGTGAGCAGAGGAGCTGCCAGAAGACAGGAGGCAGGAGCGGGTGGGAGGACGGCCATTTTCGAGGAGCGGGCACTGGAGGGCGCATTCTAGGAAAAGGGACTGGAGAGGCAGTTGGCCCCTCAGGGCTGGATGAGGGAACCATGGACGAAGGAGGGCTGGACAGGACCAGTGGAGACAACAGAGAGGAGAGGGGGCAGTTCTATCTCCAGATCAGATTCCCAGTCAATGAGACCCTCCTCCTAGTTTTGGCCCTTTTGGCGTTCCATACCTAGTTTCTCCATCATGGGGGGCGGAGCTCCTCTCTGTGCTCACACCATCCGTGGCTTTCTCCATCATGGGCTCGTGGCAGGTGGTGTTGTCGGCTCACACACCTGGACTAATCTGGCACTCTGTCAGTGGTGGGCTCAGGCATGCGCTCCGCCAATCGGGGAGATGGTGGGCTGGGCTCTGGGTGGCTCTGGCACTCTGTCAGTGGTGGGCTCAGGCATGCGCTCCGCCAATCGGGGAGATGGAGGGCTGGGCTCTGGGTCCGGAGTGGCACTGGCGATCAATCCCTGGGAACAGATGGGGAACGGAGATCCACGCAACGCCAGTGTCCACTTTAAGAAGGCGGCAAAATTCGCTCTGGAATCGTCCTCGGACGACGGCGCTCTGTACGCAATGTTTAAACTGGCGTCGTAGAACGCACAGAGTGCATCGTCCGGGTAGTTGGTGAAGCTTGACAGGACCCCAGAAACAGTCTGGTGTGGGCCCCGAGCGATTTCTTCCCCCCCCCTGCTCCACATGCAATTTAAACTTATTCTGGGCGAAGTAGGGGATCCATAACAACACAACGGAAACAAAAGGACTGAGGAAAACCAGAAAACAAATGGAGGGTAGACATGCAATTTAAACTTTCGTGGTCGGAGATTCTGTTACACTATGTGTAGCTAGGAGCAAGGAAACCAGGAATGCATGGAACAATCTTCTTTTAATTAAAATAATCCACAGGAATACATGGGGCAGACAGGAGCACAGGAAACACACATATGGACGTACAATCTCCGACAAAACTGAACTGAATGGACATGGGCTTATAAACAAGATAATTTGGGAAACACAGGTGCATGGAATAATACAATCAACATGGGACATGGAACACATGGAGGGAAAACACATAATGAGTCCAGGGGCATGACACTTAGTTTATTTGTAATTGTTATATTGTATTTATATATGCTGTGTGCTGCGGATTTTTTTTTTTTTTTTTTGTAGCACTTCAAATCATTAACAAACATTACATAATGCTTAATGGACCATTAGTTAACATATATTCAAAGAGTTGGAAACATGAGATAATGTGCTTGTTAATGCTTGCTAATAAACTTATTAAACATTAGATAATGTTCAAACAAATCATTATTTCATGTCAATTAAAATGCTTACAAATGTCATTAAACTTTTAATTCCATATGTTCAAGCACTTATTGAAAATCGACAAAGATTTTAACAGATGTTATAAAATGATTAAATGCTTGTGTTAATGCACAACACTTCTGCTGCTGTTGAGGTGAGTTGTGGTAAAGGTTAGGGACAGGTTTAGTGGTATGGGTAGGTTTAAAAGTTGGTTAAAGGGTCAACAGTGTACAGGGGTCAATTTGATTATAAGGGAACGCGAATCAATCTGTTTATATTATATTGTTTTGATAAATGAACATTTTCTTTTAAAAAAAAAAAGAAAAGAAAATTGTTTTCCCATGTTTTATTTATGATTCAAGGAATATCCTGTTAAATGATATACTGAAGAGCAGTATACTAATGTGAGTGTTGAGGCAATAAAAAAAAAAATTGCACCCAAAATAACAATCTGCTGTTTTTAGCAAACATTAAGCTAAACTTAACCAGCCACCCTATACACAAACCTTGTTACATTAGCTAAACTTCCAATGCCCATAAAAACACTAAATGATTAGGAAACATTTATAAATATTTACAAATAATGAATAGTCTCAACTTTAGATTGGCTACAGCAAAAAAATGAACAAACGATTAATAAATGATTAGTAAAGATGTGTGAATAGGGTAAATTAAGGTCTTTCAGGAGATTACTGCTTATAAAAGGTATTAATGATTAGTAAACGTTTATAAACATTTGCAAATGATGAACAGTTTCCACTTTAGATTGGGTACTGCAAAAACATGAACAAATAATTAATAGATTATTTGTTAAGATGTGTAAATAGAGGTGTACACAACAAACAAAGACCAACAAATAAAGATCAAATGAACTGAAAGTTTACCTACATTTGTAAGCATTTCAATTTACATTAAATAATCATATGTTAATCATTAGGTAATGGTTTAGTAAGTTCATTAGTAAATATAACAAGAACATTATCATATATTGTATAGCTATGTGAATATATATTAACTAATGTTAATGATTTAAAAAATAAAATAAAAATATTATAGTAACCCTACCCTCATCACACCAAGTTACCTTTTTTATACTGACTGTTCACTTTAATCATGTGTGGACTTTCTTAAGTTAGACTAATAGTTTTTGCTGTGGTATTGAAGAACTACTTAGATGTGGTTTAAGTAATTTTTATTTATTTAGATTTTTTGCTGACCATAAAAATTATCTGATCTGTGACTCAAAAAAAAAAATGCAATATGATCGTTAGTTTTGTGATCCACTGAACCATTAATGTTATTATTAAAATACCATGTTACTAATGTAAGAATAAATTACTTGCTCATTAGAAAAAAGTATGAATAAAGTCACATCATGCTGTTCTTCTGAGGTAAATTCTGACTTTATACTTATTATGTGTATTAAATAACATATAAAATGTATCTGATTCTCAAACCCCAGTATCTCCAGCTGACAGTTCGGGTTCTTCAGCCCAGCAGAGAGCAGCTTCACTCCTGAGTCCTGCAAGTTATTGGAACTCATGTCCAGCTCAATCAGACGGGAGTTTGATGATTGTAGAACTGATGCCACGAATTCACAGCACTGACCAGTGAGATTACAGTATTTCAATCTGAACAGAATAACAAAAAAAGGAACAATTACACATCCATTTTTATTACTGATAAAATTTAAAATAATAACTGCCATTAGGGATGCTCCGATTCACATGCAACTAATCAAAACCAAACTAAAAACAATAACTGACAATAGATAAGCTACGATCCAATTCATACTCAACACAACAAAATCAACCGATAATCGCTTTGGGATGATTGATCGGCGGTCTCTAAAAGGCAGATCTCAAAAAACGATCTCCAGCTAGGTTTGGCATGTTGTATTGTTGTATGCGACATGCAGCGGCACCGTTGCAGTCTCTGTCTGGCGCAGGTGAAATAATTATAATGTTATATTTCTTCATTAAATAACTTATAAAGTTATTTGAAAACCTTGTGTGAGAAGTAACTTCACATGACAGCAGAAGCAAAATATGCAAAAGGCTTCAAATCACCCACACATCACGTCTGTATATATGAGAGCTGCACAGGTGACAGGAATTGTCACTTGCACAATCGAGGCAGTTTCACATCGTCACTAAAGTTTATAATTCCATTACTTTTTAATTCTTGCCCGTGTTTAAACCATTCAGCGCTTGCGCGCTCTCCATGAGACTGTGCGCTCATGCACACTCGGACTTCCGTTTAAACATAAACACTTTGTAATGCGATACTGATGATTTATGTGTGTTGAAAGCAGTTCGGTTTTACTACTGATAGTGTGTCATGAGTTTAGAAGACCTGAGCACATGGTTAGCATGAGTGCCTCGTGATTAGAGCGATAGCCACTACATGTAATACATGGTCAGTATCTAGATGTTATTTGTGTGCATAAAAGTTCATGGTGTTGTTTCAGACTTATGAGTTATGTATTACGTTTATCTTAATTAATCTTCATGTGTCATTATTGTATGAAGTACATCAGATACGAGTAATTGAACAGCGTTTAGAAATGAACATGTGGTTAATATCCCAGCTGTATTCCTGTATCGTCAATTTAATTCTGTCATTTCATTTTTTAAGGGTAAATATTAATTAAGATGTTATATATCGTTTTGTGCTTATGTGTACATTCTGAATACCTTATCCTGTTTCTAGAAAAAGCATGTGATTGGAGTGTCACCGTGTCAGTTGTAAATGACACATGCCTTTTTTTTTTAGACCAGAGCATATGAACCGTATAGAGAGTTTGTTAAATAACCTGTTGATTGTTATATTTTCTTATTTTTCTATTGTAATGGAAAGTGTTTGAAGTCACTCATTTTTTTACTTTCAGTCATTAATGGGAAAGAGTGATACATGTGTTGATACTGTAATGTGCTGAGCTTTGTTATATGCATATGCTTTTAATTATTATTCATTCAGAGTAAATACGCCATCATTGAAGCCATCACTGCAGCGCTCTCTTTTTTTTATTTTTCTTTATTCAGGTTTATTTATTATACTTCTTTTCAGGAGTACTACATCTGCAGTAGTGTAGAGATCGTTGCCGCACCGAGTCTATTGCTGCGCTGCAAGCGCTGAATTAAAATAACAGCGCATTGTTTTCAGTAAATATAAACATGGATTGACACGAAAATGTAGTAATTACACCATACATGCATATTATTAAAGTCTACTGTGCTTCACAGTCAACACATATGTCTTTTTGGCTAGGTTTAAAGAGAAAGAGCACTTTTAGATAAGGCAAAATGATGGCACTCATGGAGGAAGAAAAATAAAGTTCTTTATGAACGGCAGGATTGCTTGTAATAAATATTTTGAAAAAGGAAAGGCAGTAGAGCAGACTATTTCTGGTAAGAAAAGTAGTTTTAAATGTTTTGCCACTTGCTTGAGCAAATTAATATATAAATCTAGAAGAGAATGCAAAAGTAAAAGCATTGAATAATGTGTTGCTTATTTATTGTTTAAACATATAAAAAAAGAATTGCAATGCTGAAAAAGCATTTTCAGTGACAATGTTTGGATTTGAAATCAAAGTAATGGATAAATGTTGCGTTTGTGGCTTTGTGGTAAACAGCCAAGGATCAGTAGCGGACTCTTCTGTGAAAGCAGTCCGTGCTGCTTCCCCTCTCACAAGAGTCACCTAAGAGGGGAATTGCCCCCATTTTCAAAAAATTAAATTCAGGCCCTGAATTAATTTCTAAAAATCCTGATTGGAGTATCACTGTAAAATCCTGATCGGAGCACCCCTAATAAAAAATTCGGCCTTAAAAATCCTGATCGGAGCACCCCTAATAAAAAACTCAAAAAACCTGATCAGAGCACCCCTAGTCTTTATATCATGCAGTAAGCACGCAGAGGTCTTCAACCATGCTCCTGGGGACCCAGTGTCCCTGCAGAATTCAGCTACAACCCTAATCAAACACACCTGAAGCATCTGATCAAGCTCCTCAAGACTGCTTGAAAATACACCGGCAGGTGTGCTGTAGAAGGTTGGAAATAAACTTTGTAGGACAGTGGATCCCCAGGAGCAGGGTTGAAGACCTCTGTGCTAACAGCTTCCAGACTCTGCACAAACACTTGGATGTGCCTATAGTGTCATATTTGAGGTTGTTAAATGACAGGCAAACATTTGAATAAAAAATGATAAAAAAAAACGACTCTGAAAAATAAATCTGTATTGTTCATTCTTTCAACAAATAAAACAAATGAAAGTGGGGGGTGGGGGAGATTAGGTCTCGTCATAAAGGTTCCTTTGGTTTCTCCAAACTTCACTGATTGATTATACCTACACATGTCATTCATTATGTACCTGACACACTCTTGAGGAAGGCTGAAGGCTGAAATGCATCAGTGTGCAGTGTTTTAGTGTTTTTTAATGTTTCGATTGTGATGACCATAATGTGAATAAAGGATTTTTTACTTTTTTGAACCAGAAGTGCCTTGGATTCCAATGTTTAAATGATTTCCAAGCAACACAGACACAGCAACATAAGAACACAATAATATTGATGTAATAATGTCACAGGTGTGTGTTTACAGAGTGTTTTTACAGCTTGAAATGCAGCTCAGTCAATCACCAATCAAGAAGCAGAACTATCAGTTTTATAAAACATAATTTCAATAACTTATTTGATTTGGGTGATTATACCTCATATGTATCAAATCAGCATATAAAAACACATCTGATTCTCAAACCTCAGTTTCTCCAGCTGACAGTTTGGGCTCTTCAGTCCATCAGAGAGCAGCTTCACTCCTGAGTCCTGCAGCTCATTGATACTCAATTGCAGCTCTGTCAGACAAGAGTTTGATGATTGTAGAACTGATGCCACAAATTCACAGCACTGACCAGTGAGATAACAGCTTGCCAATCTGAACAGAATAATAAATAACTGAATAATTACATATCCATTTTTACTTATTAAGAAAAGTTGCAGTATCTTTTAGCATTTAATAAAGATGCATGTTCTGCTGAAAATAAAGGTTGAATTCAGATTGTTAACCAGTTTATCTCTACAGCCATTTGCCAGATAAAGTAGTGATAAAGAAAATTATAATTGTTGTTAACATCAAACACACAATCTCATAATATATAAAAATAAAAGAGGTTAACAGTGCAAAATCAAACTAGTGCTGCCCCCCCCAACTAAAGATTTTTCTAGTCGACTACTAGTCATTCATTTAAGCCATTAGTTGACTAATTGCATGTTTATATTAATTTAATTACTTTAATTACATAAAGCTTGCCCCAGAGCACCAGCAAAAATAATGACTATAGCAAAGATATATTTTAAATAACAAAGAGATATTTTAATTTATAAATAATGTAATAATTTATTAACAAATAAAATGACAGAGTATTTAAAGTTTTTCCGCTGTCATCAAGAAAAAAAATCTCAGTGATTGCACTGGTGTCTTCATGTCATGCAGTAAGCACACAGAGGTCTTTAACCCTGCTCCTGGGGACCCACTGTCCTGCAGAATTCAGCTACAACCCTAATCAAACACACCTGAAGCAGCTGATCAAGCTCCTCAAGACTGGCTTGAAAATACACCAGCAGGTGTGCTGTAGAAGGTTGGAAATAAAACTTTGCAGGACAGTGGGTCCCCAGGAGCAGGGATGAAGACCTCTGCAATAACAGCTTCCAGACTCTGCACAATCACTTGGATGTGACTACAGCGCCATAATTGAGGGTTTTAAATGACAGGCAAAACGTTTGAATAAAAATGATCAAAAAATGACTCTGAAAATAAATTTGTATTGTAATTCTTTCAACATGTAAAACAAATGAAAGTGGGGGGGGGGGATCAGGTCCCCTTGTAAGGGTTCCTTTGGTTTCTCCCAACTTCAATGATTAATTATACCTACACCTGCCATTCATTTGGTACCTGACACACTCTGAGGAAGGCTGAAGGCCCAAATGCATCAGTGTGCAGTCTTTTAGTCATTTTTAATGTTTTGGTTGTGATGACCATAATGAGAATATAAGGCTTTTTAACTTTTTTTGGACGGGAAGAAGTGCCTTGGATTCCAATGTTTAGATGAATGATTGCCAAGCATCACAGACACAGCAACATAACAATACTGATGTAATGTCACAGGTGTGTGTTTACAGAGTGTTTTACAACAGCTTCAAATGCAGCTCAGCCAATCACCAATCAAGAAGCAGAACTATCAGTTTTATAAAACAATTTCAATAATGATTTGATTTGGGTGATTATACCTCATATGTATGAAATCAACATAATAAAGAAACATCTGATTCTCAAACCCCAGTATCTTCAGCTGACAGTTTGGGCTCTTCAGTCCATCAGAGAGCAGCTTCACTCCTGAGTCCTGCAGATCTTTGTTACTCATTTCCAGCTCTATCAGACGAGAGTTTGATGACTGTAGAGCTGATGCCACAAATTCACAGCACTGACCAGTGAGATTACAGCTCCACAATCTGAACAGAGTAATAAATAACTGAATAATTACACATCCATTTTTACTTAAAAAAAGTTGCAGTATCTTTTAGCATTTAATAAAGATACATGTTCTGTTGAAAATAAAGGTGAATTCAGAGTGTTAACTAGTTTATCTCTCCAGCCATTTGCCAGATAAAGTAGTGATGAAGAAAATTATACATCAGACAAACAATATATATATATATATATATATATATATATATACACTGCTCAAAAAAAATTAAAGGAACACTTTTTTAATCAGAGTATAGCATCAAGTAAATTAAACTTCTGGGATATTAATCTGGTCAGTTTGTAGCAGAGGGGGTTGTTAATTCATTTCACCTGCTTTGGAGTTAATAAAATTAACAACAGATGCACTAGATGGGCAACCCATTAGAAAACCCCCAAAACAGGAATGGTTTTACAGGTGGAGGCCACTGACATTTTTTTCCCTACTCATCTTTTCTGATTGTTTTTCACTAGTTTTGCATTTGGCTAGGGTCAGTGTCACTACTGGTAGCATGAGGCGAAACCTGGACCCTACAAAGGTTGCACAGGCAGTCCAACTCCTCCAGGATGGCGCATCAATATGTGACATTGCCAGAAGGATTGCTGTGTCTCCCAGCCCAGTCTCAAGAGCATGTAGGAGATTCCAGGAGACAGGCAGTTACTCTAGGAGAGCTGGACAGGGCAGTAGAAGTTCCTTACCCCATCAGCAGGACCTGTATCTGCTCCTTTGTGTGCAAGGAGGAACAGGATGAGCACTGCCAGAGTCCTACAAAATGGCCTCCAGCAGGCCACTGGTGTAAATGCCTCAGAGAAAACAATCAGAAACAGACTTCTTGAGGGTGGCCTGAGGGCCTGACGTCCTCTAGTGGGCTCTGTGCTCACTGCCTGGCACCGTGTAGCTTGGATGGCATTTGCCATTGAACACCAGAATTGGCAGGTCCGCCTCTGGCGCGCTGTGCTTTTCACAGACGAGAGCAGGTTCACCCTGAGCACATGTGACAGATGTAAAAGGGTCTGGAAAAGCGGTGGAGAATGTTATCCTGCCTGTAACATTGTTCAGCATGACCGGTTTGGTGGTGGGTCAGTGATGGTCTGGGAAGGCATATCTATGGAGGAACACAGAGACCTCTACAGGCTAGACAATGGCACACTTACTGCCATTAGATATCGGGATGGAATCCTTGGACCCGTTGTCAGACCCTACGCTGGTGCATTGGGTCCTTGTTCCTCCTTCACCAAGAAAATGCCCAGCCTCATGTGGCGAGAGTATGCAGTCAGTTCCAGGAGGATGAAGGAATTGATACCATTGAATATCCCCCACGCTCGCCTGACCTAAATCCAGTAGAACACCTCTGGGACATTATGTTTCGGTCCATCTGACGTCGCCAGGTTGCACCTCAGACTGTCCAGGAGCTCAGTGATGCCCTGGTCCAGATCTGGGAGGGAATACCCCAGGACACCATCCTTCGTCTCATTAGGAGCGTGCCCTGATGTTGTCAGGCATGCATACAAGCACGTGGGGGCCATACAAACTACTGAGTACCATTTTGAGTTGCTGCAATGAAATTTCAGCTTAATGGACTAGCCTGCTGCATCCTTTTTTCACTTTAATTTTGAGTGTCTTTGAATTCAGCCCTCTGTAGGTTGATAATTTTCATTTCCATTAAACAATGTGGCATCTTTTCTTTCCTAACTAATTACCCAGTCCATATCAGTATAAATATCCTGCATGATATTTTTCCCCATTGAGATATTATCCACTTACAAAGAATACCTTTAAATCACTATACCATCTTGTATATATATATATATATATATATATGAGAAGAGTTCCAATGCAAAAGCTTCTAAAAGCTATCTTGGTCAAAAATGAGATAACGATACTGAGTGAATGCTCTCCACACATAGTTCATCAAAGTACTTTCACTTCATGCACTAAATCCCAGCCTCAACCCCATTTAGAAGTACCGGTACTTACATAAAATCCTATACATAGTAGACAGAAAGAAATGCTAATTTTAAAGATCAAAGATAATAAAAAAAAATGGCCTACTTGAAAAAACTTAAAGCACTGAATAATAACTATTATATTGTATAAAGAAAATGTGCAAATAGACTAAATAGTCTTCACTGTATAAATTCAATATACATTCATTCTTATTTATTTTACAAAAGTGATTCAGTCAAGGACAGTAAGTCATTTTCTTTCTGATGTTTGGTTTACATTATTTACACAAATGGTAACAGCAGCTATGTTAGGTTGCTTTAATTGTTCACCCAAAAAATAAAAATTATGTTGATGTTCTATGTTTAACACAAAATAATATATTAGTAACAACATATATAAAAAAAAATTATCATTACACTCACTACTTCCATATATGAGAAAAAACAAAAAAAACATAGGAGTCAGTGAAGAAGCCTATTGGAGTCAGTGGGGACCAGAAACTGGTTACGATCATTCTTCAAAATATCTTTCATGTTGAGGAGGAAAAATAAATTCATATAGGTTTAGAACAATTTGAGGGTAAGTAGGCCTATTGTCACAGCTGGTCAAGGAGGCAAACAGGCAGATTGAAACAAGCAGGTAAGTTATTTAAGGCAACTGAGAAGAAGCTTCCAACATAGGAGAATCAAAACTGAGGTGATCAACGGAAACAGAGAAAACAGTCTTATCTGAGCTGAAACTTCTAGTCCTTCAATAGATAGCAGAGGATTCCAGGATCTACAGGCTGACAGGTAGGCAAGGGACCTGCTGAGAAGCTTGTAACCTTGAGACCAGCCTACAAGTGACTGTGGTGAGTGTGTTTTTGAATGGTGTGGTAAGTGGATGCAGGTGTCCGTGATTAATAATCAGGTGATTGTGAACAGGTGAAGGAGGCTGGTTTGGCTGGTGAGGCAGGTGATTCCATGACACCTATATGATGACAGTATCTTAATTTTTGGGTGAATATCCTTTTAAGATCTCATTATATAGGCTAAGGATCTCATATAGCCTAACACTACACATGCTTTATCTTTAACTATCAACATTCATTTAAGACACAAATAACTGTGTTTACGAGGATACTCGCAAAGACGGGCATTTTGACACATAACTATGTGTATTTGAGCATTTAAGCACAAGGAGCGAAAGTTTAGTCAGTAATACGAGCAGGTGTGCGCCGCTTGTGTCAGGTAGAAACCGTTTAAACGCACGCATTTACCAGAATGAATTCTGCCCCGCAGCTTAATGTCCATGAACAGTATAAACCATTTGTTTAAAAACCTGCTTAAAACGCCTTGAAATTATAAGCTTAGCCTACATCATGACGCGCTTCAATCAACGACCCTAAAATACCAAACCCAAAATCACCAAACCCTTAAATGAATATAGGCTAGTTTCTTCAAACACAAAAACAATATAAATCCAGTTAATAATCAAACTAACCTAAAATCTGTGTGGACGATGACACTGTTTTTATCTGCTCCAGGAGCCCGCTTCACTTGCTGTCCCAGCAACTTCCACTCCAACATCAGCTTTAGTAAAATAACCTGATAGCTTGGGAATTTACGAATTCATGTTTTTTATGTTGTTTGTATTTGAAGTTTTTCATTTTTTGAGCCCCTCTCTCTTTTAGAATTGCTGACATTTTTACTTATTGAATATTGTGCTTTGCGCAACCATTTCCAGATTACTCCAGAACAAAGTGAAGAGGGGTGAGTGCAGACATACTGGGCAGCGATCACCTGATAGATACGTGAACATGTCATTCAAATGTCAAATATAGAATAAATGCATTTGATTGGTAAACTAAATTCAGACTTTAAGCTTCAATCTCAAATGGTAATGTATAGAATTTATGCAAAAGCTCAACTAAATAACAGCGCTAATAAGTGGAGGGCGTGGTGGCTTTGGCAATCGCCCTGCCAGTCATTTTACCCCACAGTCAATCACGGGCCCTCTCCTTGCACGCCCCGTGGCTTCAGCCCTGCCTAGCCCAATGGGGCTTTGCTTCAAAAAACAGCAAAGAGATATTTTAATTATTTATTTATAAATAATGTAATAATTTATTAATAAATAAAATGACTGAGTATTTAAAGTTTTTCCGCTGTTATCAAGAAAAAATCAAAGTGATTGCACTGGTGTCTTCATGTCATGCAGTAAGCACACAGAGGTCTTTAACCCTGCTCCTGGGGACCCAGTGTCCTGCAGAATTCGGCTACAACCCTAATCAAACACACCTGAAGCATCTGATCAAGCTCCTCAAGACTGCTTGAAAATACACCAGCAGGTGTGCTGTAGAAGGTTGGAAATAAACTTCGCAGGACAGTGGGTCACCAGGAGCAGGATTGAAGACCTCTGTGCTAACAGCTTCCAGACTCTGCACAAACACTTGGATGTGCCTATAGGACCATATTTGAGGGTTTTGAATGACAGGTAAACATTTGAATAAAAAATGATCAAAAAACGACTAAAAAAAAATCTGTATTGTTCATTCTTTCAACAAGTAAAACAAATGAAAGTGGGGGGAAAAAAAAAAATCAGGTCTCCCTGTAAAGGTTCATTTGGTTTCTACCAACTTCACTGATTAATTATACCTACATGTGTCATTCATTTGGTACCTGACACACTCTGAGGAAGGCTGAAGGCCCAAATGCATCAGTGTGCAGTCTTTTAGTCATTTTTAATGTTACGATTGTGATGACCATAGTACGAATAAAGTCTTTTTAACTTTTTTGGACAAGAAGAAGTGCCTTGGATTCCTTTCTATAATAGTTATTCAGCAATGTTTAGATGAATGATTGCCAAGCAACAGAGACACACACTGTAAAAAAACGACTGTGAATTTAACGGTAAAAGACTGTAAAAATACTACACTAAAAATCTGTTAAATGATTTACGGTAAATTCCCCTACTGTATACGGTGAAAAAACTGTATTGGACATTGCATAATTTTGCGTAATTTTACGGAAATATACCGTTTTTGGAAATGAAAAAGACTTTATAATTTACAGTGAATAACCGTAAATTGACATTCCCAGAATTCCCTGTGTTATATTTCCAATTTGATGTTTTTTGGTTGAAATAACCATGTTTCTTCTTAGTTTTGTAAAAACTTTTAAGTTTTTTTAAAGTGAAAGTGACGTGACATACAGCCAAGCATGGTGACCCATACTCAGAATTCGTGCTCCATCCAAAGTGAACACACACACACCGAGAACACACACACACAACACCGCCGGAGAAGTGGGCAGCCATTTATCCTGCAACACCCGGGGAGCAGTTGGGGGTTTGGTGCCTTGCTCAAGGGCACCTCAGTCGTGATATTGCCACACAACCTTAGGGTACGGAGTCAAACTCTCTAACCACTAGGCCACGACTTCCCCTAATTTTTTTTTATCACTTTTGTATATTAGGGTTGTGTGTTACACCTAATGTTGTTTAACGAATGTTTATTGCATTATTTCAGTTTCATGTGTCTCACCCATGATGGTGTTTAGTGTCTGTGTGAATCACACTGTGCACCTTCTAATATGTTTTTATTTAAAAGCTGCTTGTGATGGGCTTCGGTTCATCATGTGACTTTCTCTTCACCACCTGCATTTGGTGGTTATCAATGTATTACAAAGGTACAAAACAGATTTCAGAACTTCAATAGGTTGGTATATTAACATTATATCAGTTAATGAATTTACGGTATTATGTTTTTTTTACCGTAAACTTTACAGATTTTTTTTACAGTGCAGTAACACAATAATACTGATGTAATAATGTCACAGGTGTGTGTTTACAAAGTGTTTTACAACAGCTTCAAATGCAGCTCAGTCAATCACCAATCAAGAAGCAGAACTATCAGTTTTATAAAACATAATTTCAATAACTTATTTGATTTGGGTGATTATACCTCATATGTATCAAATCAGCATAATAAAGAAACATCTGATTCTCAAACCTCAGTATCTTCAGCTGACAGTTTGGGCTCTTCAGTCCATCAGAGAGCAGCTTCACTCCTGAGTTCTGCAGCTCATTCCAACTCATGTCCAGCTCTATCAGACGAGAGTTTGATGATTGTAGCGCTGATGCCACAAATTCACAGCTCTGACCAGTGAGATTACAGGAATACAATCTGAACAGAATAATAAATAACTGAATAATTACACATCCATTTTTATTTATTAACAAAAGTTACAGTATCTTTTATCATTTAAAAAAGATACATGTTTCTGTTGAAAATAAAGGTGAATTCAGATTGTTAACCAGTTTGCCAGATAAAGTAGTGATGAAGCAAATTATAATTGTTAACATCAGACACACAATCTCATAATTTATAAAAATAAAAGTTTGACAGTGCAAAAATCAAACTAGTGCCTGTCAGACACAGACGAGGACACAGAGGATTCCGTGCAAAGGTGTTAATGTTAATCAGAGGTTTTCAGACACAGGTGAATCTTGACACGTAAACAAACAGTGGTAACACAACTTTCCTTTGAGGTGATGGTGACACAGATGGTGACTCCGACGAAGACGATGGGAACAGGTACGCAGAGGAGGATGAAGAGGGTTCAACAGTTCTGGTAGGTTTTGACGAAGGGTGTTCAGGCAAGTAGGGAGATCGGTGCAAGACCAGACAATGAGTGATGGTGACTGAGGGCTTTATGTGTGGCACTGGTGATGATGCACAGGTGTTCAGAATGCTGGTGATTGGGAAACGAGTGTGCGTGGCGTAAGTGTCTGATTCCGGGAGTGTAGATGGTGTGGCTGTGACAGTACCCCCTCCCCCACGGGCGGCTCCTGACGGCTGGGATCTTGAACGACGACGGGGTCTACCACGGCCACGGGGAGCGGGGCGGTCTGGATGGTCTCGGTGAAAGTCGGTGAGCAGGCTAGGGTCCAGGATGTCATTACGATTTACCCAGGTAACGCTCCTCCGGGCCGTAGTTCTCCCAGTCTACGAGGTACTCCAGTTGAGGACCCCGTCGTCGAGAGTCGAGGATAGCTCTCACCCGAAAGATGTTGTTGTCTTCTTCGATGGCGGGAGGAGGAGGTACGGCATCATCACCAGGCTCTGTGGATGGAGGAGACAAAGGTTCAGTGAATGGTTTGAGGAGTGAGACATGGAATGAAGGTGAGATACAGTACTGTGCTGGTAGCTGGAGTCTATAGGTCACTTCGTTCAGTTGCCGTTCGATCTTGAATGGTCCGATGTATCGAGGACTCAGCTTACGGCAGGGCAGCCGGAGGCGGATGTCCCTCGTCGAGAGCCAGACCAGCTGTCCAGGTTGGTATTGTGGCGCAGGTCTTCGACGAGCGTCCGCTTGCTCTTTATGCCTCCGAACTGCCCGCTGGAGATGCACGTGAGCCGAGTCCCAGACCCTCTCGCTCTGTCGGAACCAGTGATCTACCGCTGGGACCTCCGAGGGCTCACCCGACCATGGGAAGAGGGGAGGCTGGTATCCGAGGACACATTGGAAGGGGGTGAGCCCGGTGGTAGATTGCTGGAGGGAGTTCTGTGCATATTCTGCCCAGGGTAGGTACTGGCTCCAACAGTCCTGATTCCGGTGGCAGTAGACCCTCAGGAACCTCCCGATCTCTTGGATCTTCCGCTCAGTCTGGCCGTTGGTCTGTGGATGGTATCCTGAAGAGAGGCTGACGGATACCCCTAGGAGGCGGAAGAAAGCTGACCAGACTCTGGAGATGAATTGGGGACCCCTGTCGGAGATGATGTCTTCTGGAATGCCAAAGTGACGGAACACATTGTGGAATAGTGCCTCTGCCGCTTCAAACGCTGTGGGAAGTCCTTTGAGAGGTATGAGTTTGCATGATTTTGAAAACCTGTCGACTACTACCAGCACACAAGTATTTCCTTGAGAAAGGGGGAGGTCAGTCATGAAATCTACACCTATATGGGTCCCATGGACGTTCAGGAATGGGCAGAGGCACCAGTTTACCTTCCGGGAGTCTCCTAGGGGTGTTCGCTATGGCGCAGACTGAGCATCCTTTGAGGTAACGGGAGGTATCCTGACTCATCGAGGGCCACCAGTAACGTTGTTGCAGGAGCGAGAGGGTCCGCCTCCTGCCTGGATGTCCAGATCCCGGAGAGGTGTGAGCTAAGTCCAGAAGGGTAATCCGATGTTGAGGAGGGACGAAGAGTTTCCCTTCTGGACCTCCCAGCGGAGCAGGGTGTTGATGGTTTTCTTGTTCAATCAGACGATTAAGGTCCCATTGAATGGGACTTACAATCATGGCTGGAGGGAGGATGGGTTCGGGAGATTCTGGTTCTGGGTCTGCCTGATGAAGGCGGGATAGAGCATCAGCTCTATTGTTCTGGGAGCCAGGGCGATACGTGACTTTAAAGTCGAATCTCGTGAAGAATAAGGCCCATCTAGCTTGGCGATGATTCAGTCTCTTAGCTTCACGGAGGTATTCCAGGTTCCGGTGGTCAGTGATCACCTCGAAAGGGACCTTGGCTCCCTCCAGCCAATGACGCCACTCTTCCAGAGCCAGCTTGATAGCCAACAGTTCACGATTTCCTATGTCGTAATTCTGCTCCGCCGGGGATAGCTTCTTCGAGAAGAAGGCACATGGATGGAGTCGTGGAGGATCCCCCTGCCGCTGGGAGAGTACCGCTCCGACCCCGGTCGATGAAGCATCCACTTCCACTATGAACTGTCGGTTGGGATCTGGATGAGCTAGGATCGGAGCGGTCTGGAAGGCTTGTTTGAGCTGGTGGAAAGCTTCTGTGGCCATGGGGTTCCAGGACAGAGACTTGGGCCGGTTCCGGAGGAGTGAGGTTAGAGGCGAGCTGAGTAAACTGTAGTTCTTGATGAATCTCCTATAAAAGTTGGCAAAGCCCAGGAAGCGTTGGAGTTCTTTTATGGAGCCAGGTTGGGGCCAGTGTGTGATGGCTTCCACCTTCCCCTGGTCCATCTTCACGCCACGTGGGCCGATGATGTATCCAAGGAACTGGACTGAGGGCGTGTGGAACTCACATTTTTCTAATTTGAGGTACAGATGGTGTTCCCGGAGTTTTCGGAGTACAAGGATGACATGTTGGATGTGTTCTTCCTGGGATGTGGAGTAAATGAGGATATCATCGATGTAGACAATTACGAACTGGTTAAGGTATTCTCTGAAGATTTCGTTCATGTAGTTCTGAAAGACGGAAGGACTGTTGGATAACCCATACGGCATGACCCGGTATTCATAGTGCCCGGAAGGAGTGATGAAAGCTGTCTTCCACTCGTCCCCCTTCCGGATACGGATTAAATTGTAGGCGCTCCTCAAGTCCAGTTTTGTGAAGATCTTTGCTCCGCGTAGTTGTTCCAAGGCAGCTGGGACCAGGGGAAGAGGATAGCTGAATTTGACGGTTTGAGAATTGAGATGGCGATAATCAATACACGGCCTCAAGCCTCCGTCCTTCTTGGCCACGAAGAAAAAGCTGGAAGCGGCAGGGGAAGTAGATGGTCGGATGAATCCTTGAGCGAGAGCTTCCTGTACGTACTCCTCCATGGCCTTCTGCTCCCGGGATGGACAGAGGATAGACTCGTCCCTTGGGAAGGGTTGCTACAGGCAGGAGGTCGATAGCGCAGTCCCATGGCCGATGAGGTGGAAGTTTCGTTGCCAACCGCTTGCTGAACACATCCTGGAACGCCCGATATTCTGAAGGGATGGTATGTTCAACCTGAGTTTCGGGGCTTTCCACTGATGTGGACTGGACCGGTAGGGATGACTTCTTGATGGATGGACTGACCTTGGGAACTTTAACTGGTGGAGTGATGCAGGTAGAATGGCAGGATTTTCCCCATTTCAGGATCTCACCTGTGGGCCAATGGATGTGTGGTTGATGTTGGTTAAGCCAGGGGCGTCCCAAGATGATGTCTGCGGTGGATTCCTCCAGCACCATGAACGTGATTTCTTCCTCATGCAGGGAACCCACGCGGAGGATGACTGTGGGGGAGAAATAGCGGATATGACCTCGGCCCAGCGGCTTTCCTTGAATGGTCGTGATTCTGAGTTCGACGGGGCTTCGATGACGCTTGACACTTAGACGATTTAATGTTTGCTGGTTGATGAAGTTCCCCGCTGAGCCGGAGTCGATGAGGGCTTGTACTGAAAGAGAAGAGTGGAGATGTCTTAGAGTAACCCAGGTTTGAATCAATTGAGCAGTTTGAGGTGGTAGATGGATGGTACTCACCGCTGGGCGTGGAGGTCGGACGGGACATGATGGTAATAGGTGTCCCTCTCCCCCACAGTAGAGACACAGCCCGGTGTTAATCCTCCGCTGACGTTCTGATGTAGATAGATGGTGTGTGAATCTATTTGCATGGGTTCAGGTGCTGGAGGAGCGACAGATGGTAGAGCGGGCGGAGGACATACAGCGGGAGTGAGTTGTCGACATGCAGTGAGTCTCTGGGCGACTCTGATGGATTTCTGGATTAGACATTCCAGTCCCAGTGAATCTTCATATACAACAATCAAACTTTGTATTTTCTCACATAGACCGTGGCGATAGGCGGTGATTAAGGCCGTTTCATTCCAACCGCTGATGTAAGCGAGGGTACGGAAGCGAACCGCATAATCACTCACGGACTCATTTTGCTGTTGGCGAATTGTAAACAGTTGATCATGGACAGATAATTCAGACGCTTGTTGACCAAAGACAGACTTTAACTGGGAACAGAAATCAGTAACAGATCCAGTAGCAGAGGAATTCGATTCCCAGAGAGATTGGGCCCATTGGAGAGCTTTACCTGTGAGCAGATTGATGATAAAGGCAACTCGACTGCGTTCGGTGGTGAAGAGGTGAGCGTTGGACTCCAGGTAGAGTGAACACTGTAGCAGAAACCCGCTGCAATCCTCCGCCGCGCCGCTGTATGTCGCTGGTTTGGCCATGGGACTCGCAGGGGCAACTGAAGAAGTGACCAGAGTTGTAGCGGTGTTGGATGGCGATGAGCAGTTGACAGCAGGTGAGGGGAAGTTGCATGAGTGAGGACCGTACAGCGTGAACCAATTCAGTGAAGGGATCCGCGGTGCGGTCCTCGCCTGTGTCTGAAGAGCTCTGCATGAGGTCTGGTCTTCTGTCAGACACAGACGAGGACACAGAGGATTCAGTGCAAAGGTGTTTAATGTTAATCAGAGGTTTCAGACACAGGTGAATCTTGACACGTAAACAAACAGTGGTAACACAACTTTCCTTTGAGGTGATGGTGACACAGATGGTGACTCCGACGAAGACGATGGGAACAGTTAGGCAGAGGAGGATGAAGAGGGTTCAACAGTTCTGGTAGGTGTTGACGAAGGGTGTTCAGGCAAGTAGGGAGATCGGTGCAAGACCAGACAATGAGTGATGGTGACTGAGGGCTTTTATGTGTGGCACTGGTGATGATGCACAGGTGTTCAGAATGCTGGTGATTGGGAACGAGTGGTGGGCGTGGCGTAAGTGTCTGATTCCGAGAGTGTCGATGGTGTGGCTGTGACAGTGCCACCCCATCTAAAGATTTTTCTAGTCGACTAGTTGTCATTCATTTAAAGCCATTAGTCGACTAATTGCATGTTTCTATTAATTAAATTACTTTAATTACATAAAGCTCGCCACAGAGCACCGGCAAAAGTAATGACTATGAATTGTAATTATTTATTAATAAATCATTAAATAAATAATGTATTTATAAATAAAATGACAAAGTGTTTTACATATATCCACTCTTATCAGGAAAAATGTGAGTGATTGCACTGGTGCCTTCACGTCATGCAGTACACACTAACAGCTTCACACTCCACACAAACACTTGGATGTGTCTATAGCGCCATATTTGAGGTTTTTGAATGAAAGGCAAATGTTTGGATAAATATGATAAAAAGACTGTATTGTTCATTCTTTTGATGTTTAAATTGAAAAAAAAAAATAATAATAATTATACCTTATTATATGTCATAATTTGGTACCTGACACACTCTGAGGAAGGCTGAAGGCTGAAATGCATCAGTGTGCAGTGTTTTTTTAATCATTTGTAATTTTCGATTGTGATGAACATAATGTGAATAAAGGCTTTTTAACTTTCAATAGCTTACTTGATTTGGGTGATTATACCTCGTGTATCAAATGAACATACAAAAAAACACATCTGATTCTCAAACCTCAGTATCTTCAGCTGACAGTTTGGGCTCTTCAGTGCATCAGAGAGCAGCTTCACTCCTGAATCCTTCAGATCATTGTCACTCATGATCAGCTCTATCAGGGGTGAGTCTGGTATCTGCAGTGCCACAGCCACAGTTTCACAGCAGGTATCATCGAGACCACATCCGTTGAGTCTGTAAAAACAAAATATTTGTCCAAGACATATTTTTGTGTTTATTTTTGTATGAACCGTGTTGTTTGATAGGTTGTGCTATGTTATTCGTAAATATTTAAGCTTTCTAAAAGAAAAAAAAAAAATCTTCCATGTAAGCTTCAAATGACATTAAAAGACAAGTGAAATAAAAAACTTCTCAACTGCATTTCTATGAAATTACTATGTTTTTAAAATTTATTCAAGTAAATATAGATTTTAATCTCCAAAATCAGTAAAAGCGAGAGACTTCAGACTGCATTTTACACTGAAAATTGATTTTTAGAGCTAAAAAAAAATGTAAACAAATGTCAACAAGTTACTTACATGGCTTTTCTGCAGCATCTCACAGCGGGGGAGGAGACTCCTGTCTCTCTCCCCATGATGTCCTGTACATATTCAGGTTTGAACTCATCCAGCACCTCCTCTGACATCATCAGTACGTAGACCAGCAATGAACACATGGAAGATGAGAGGAGGGTTCTTGTATTTGATTTGATGTAACTTTGGATTTCCATATATAATGAATTGTCATTGAGCTCCAGTAGGCAGTAAAAAGGTTTTACTGAAGTTTCAGGTGAGATCTTCTGAATTTGTAACAGTTTTTTTAATGTGCTCGTTGTTGTTTTCGTGACGCTGTCTTTGCTTTCTTTCAGTGTGAGGGAACAGGCCTCTGAGCAGGTTCTGGTTGGATTTCAGTGAAATGCCCATCAGAAAACCGCAAAAAGAGGTCTAAATGTCCTCTCTGACTCTGCACTGCTTTCTCAACAGCCTTCACTAGTAAATAATGCAATGGACTTTCAGACTGAAGCTCACAGTAAAGTCTGACCTTATTTTGTGTTTCTTCAAAGAAAAACTGAAGCTCCTCCATGTTCTTGCACAGGTAACAGAGGAACACATGCACTGCAGCAAGAAACTCTTGAACACTCAGATGCACAAAACAGAAGACCTTCACCTGGTGAAGTCCAGCCTCTTGCTGAAAGATCTCAGTCAGCATTCCTGTTGACTCAAAGTCGCTTACATCAATATCACATGCTTCCAGATCTTTCTCGTTAGAAAAACAATATTTCCTTCTTTAGTTGTTTCAAACGCTAGCTTGGCTAAATTCAAAATCATTTGTTTTATTGGAATCTAGGAGCTTGGTACGGACCCTTTCTGTTTTTCTGTCATACTTCTGGTTCTTCATGTTCATCTGTATCAGCAGGAAATGGATGTACATTTCAGTGAGTGTTGTGTTGATGTCCTGTGCGTTGTTCCCAATAGGGATGTCTTGAAGAACAGTGGCTGTGATCCAACAGAACACGGGAATGTAGCACATGATATAGAGACTTCGAGATTTCTTAATGTGTGAGATCATTCTGGAGGCCTGAGTTTTCATCTTTGATTCTCTTTCTGAAGTACTCCTGCTTCTGCTGGTCAGTGAATCCTCGCACCTCTGTGAACAACCCGACATACTCAGGAGGGATCTGATTGGCTGCTGCTGGTCGTGATGTCACCCAGATGAGCGCTGATGGAAGCAGAGTCCCATTCACCAGACTTGTAAACAGTTCATCTACAGAAGATCGCTCCTCAACACTCGTCACCATTCCACTTTCAAAATCCAGTCGACTCTCATCCAGTCGACTCTCATCCAGTCCATCAAAGATAAATGCAAGCGTACATTTTATATACCTTATTTATCTTTGTTGTTTCCAGGTCCTGCATTTTCAGGATTAAACTTCTGTAGAAACTCATGCAGACTGATCTCTCTGTTTTTAATGCAGTTAATCTTTCGGAACGGAAGCAGAAACACACAGTCAATATTGTCATTGGATTTTCCTTCTGCCCAGTCAAGAATGAACTTGTGCACTGAGACAGTTTTTTTCCAATGCCAATGCGATGCCTTTGGTCAGCACAATCTTTTTCTTATTATTTTTGTTCAGACTAAATACATCATTGCATTTGATTGACCTGTTCTGTGATTTACAGATTTTAATGGCATCATCAAATCTGCAGAACCTCATGTTCATGATTGACTTTTTCAGTATCCCCTCCGTAATGAAGAGTTCTGTGAAAACATTCTTCAGATGTTCTTCCTTTTCTTTTTTACCCTCAAATATGTGTTCTACTTTCTCCTTCATTTTCATTTTGTGAGTTTTCAAGAATTCCTGCAGCCAGAAATCAACTTGTATGGAAAAATATAAATAAAAGGGAAAAGGTGGGAATAAAACAACATCAGAAAATTAAACACAAAGGTTTATCACATTGGCATGACTGTCATCAAAATCAAGTATTGCAGAAATATGGTATGCAAATACATAGTACTGAAAGCAATTCTGTACTGAAATCAATATACATCAAACATGCTAAAATCATCTCTAAAACCCAATGTAAGACATGACCTAAGATGGTTCACCTTTTTCTCTCGTGGGTTTCTCAGCTGCCTCTAATGAAGAATAAGAAAAAAGAATAAGAAAATATAGGACTACAAGGTATCGATGTAACCTGAACAGTAGCTTTAATATATATACATTACTGTTTGTAAAAGTTTTGGCATCACTATATATATTTTTTTTTTCTTTTTTAAAGAAATTGATCTTTTTTGTTCAGCAAGGATGCATTATTGATCAAGAAACTACATTTATAAATTTACAAAAGATTTATACTTTAAATAAATGCCGTTCCTCAAACTTTGTTCATC
>NC_056573.1:24345055-24532912 GCF_018340385.1 Cyprinus carpio | reverse complement strand
TGCAATTCTGAGAATGCAAGTCTGAGAGTGCAAGTGCAAGTTCGCAGCCAGACCCTTTTGGGTCGAGTTGCTTTGGTTCTGCTTGACACGTGAGTAACATTGGTTTTGCTGTGTTACACAGAAACATGCTGCTGCTTTTGTAATATTAGCTGAAGTGTCAGAATAGTTTTGAGTTTTATTGTTTGTTGGAGCGGGTGAGCTGGCAACTAAGATCAAACGCTTGCTTTTTTCATTGAATTATATATTGCTGGCATGCTATTCTATGATAAAGACACGACACATTATACTTGACTGCAATGAAGAGATGGGCTCACCCCCCCCTAGACTCGATTGGTGGTGGCTTGTTTCTTTGGGGGGGGGTATGTTATAAGGGTCTGGGGTTCTCAGAGGAAGATAGAAGTGATATTGATTATGAATAACCGATTTATTTGACTTTCTTGTTAATGTTAGCCCCACTTGGTATGCTTCGGTATACAAGCATGCTTAGTAATACAACTATATACTTATGTTCTCTGCAATAGCAACGTACGAAACTATCTGGTTTAGAAAAGTGCTATAGATCGAGATACATGAGAATATTTATGTTTGTGATTACTACTTGTGAGCTAATCCTATGATGATGTTGTAAAATAAAAAGCACGCCGGAAATAACCTGTAGGGGCTTTCTATTCGTTCTTATTGTTTAAGGGTAAGTAAACGGCTAAATGCAGCTTTCGCGGTCTTAACCAAACAAGGAGGGTAACTCTAAGTAGGCAAGTATTTCCCAGGGTTAGGTTACTTCTTCCCTATCAGCACCAGACGATATACTATATAGTTTTTATGATATGTTAATTATATATATGAGGTATATATTATATTATTCTAATGTTATTACATTTTATATATATATTGTCTTATTTAATAGTGATATATATTAAATATAAAAAACCATATTATAAGAAAAGGTACTGTTAATTTTATCTAATAATACTATTGTAAACCGGTAATGGTATATGTTGTGCCTGTTTAAGTGGGCAGATGACTTAATTGGTAGGCTGTGTTTAAAGTCTCGGGGAAAGTCAAGGAAAACTGAGTTTGCTCTCGTTCTTACGCTTGGTGAGCGAGTTTGTGTTTCTTCCTCTGCTGGCCTGGCAAAGAACAGTTTGCTTTTGGCAAGGCCAAAGTATGTCATAAATTTCGCGCCTTGACGTTCGGTGCGCTCTGATTGCACACTGACACGTATCAAATAGTCAAAAAGCGTGCGATGCGATTTAACAGCTTAAGACGCCGAAAGCGCGCTTGGCGCGTGATTTGCCAACTAAAACGCATCGCTTCTTAGCGTCGCGCTTTGGGATTGCGGAACAACGGATGCGTCAGGGAAACGCGCATTTTTGTGTATCAAACGCGCGTCCTCGCATCGATGGGATTTGCTGTAAAACGAAGCCGTTCTTGCTACGCTACGCTTTGTGAGTCACCAAAACGGCGCGATGTTTGACGTTTTGTCGTTTATCATATTATTAGAAGCGGGTGATCCAAGGCGTGCGTGTTGAGTCAGGAAGATCAAATCGCCACGTTTGAGCGTTGTACAACAGATCCAAAGCAAAATGCAGGGCTGTAACAGGGTCTTCTTAAGTATCCAAACAGGGTGAAAGGCGAAGTTGTGCTCTCCTAGTGTTTTCAAAATCGGCACGTAGAAAGCAGGTGTGCTCACTTCATAGGGCAGGAGTCTGTAATGCTTTTTTTCCGCTATATATGGGGTATTCCACCTAAGGCATTGCTGCGCATACTATTTTTTTTTCCACGGTCATAATGAGGTATGTTATGTCGTTTAAGCGGACACCATTTCAATTTAATGTGGTTAAGCTTCATTAAAGAAAGATGGATATGATACACTTCGCTATTATGCATCAGTGGTTTCGTACAGTTTACATGAAATGTAATGTCTGTGGTTCTCAACATTTTTTTCCCAGCGAACCGCGCTTATGGTCCAAGTGCAATAGCTGGCCCTTACGCATATATCATTTACATAGTATGTCACCAGTACAAGGCCAACCTGGGCTGCGTTTCCCAAAAGCGTCGTAAGCCCTAAGAACGCCATAAAAGCGATAGAATGCGATTGATCTTAATATTAACACAATGTACGCGATTGATCTACATATATATATATATATATATATATATATATAAATATATATATATATATATATATATATATATATATATATACTATATATATATATATATATATATATATATATAATTATTATTATTATCATGTAAAGTATAATATATACGTATAATGCAATATATAATATAATTAAAATATTATATTATCGATCATTCATTCATTTATTCATTTCTATTTAGAACTATTCAAAAAATACAAAAGGGAAAAAAACATAATAAATATACAAATGAGTAATATACAAAAACAAAACAAAAACAAATGAACAAATACCATGTTTTTCCCCTATCTTTTGAGACTATATATTCAACCTGTTCGAAGAAATAAAAAAATAAAAATTATAATTATAATTAAAAATTATATTATATTATATATTATAGTTATTATATCGAGTTGTCTGGAACACAGCATTAGGTTAACATTTTAATAACAGAAGGCGTGTACTACCGTTACTGAACCATTCTAAGGTGACATTTCAGCATATAACAAGCGGATAAGCGACCCCTTAAGTAGTACTTAAGGCACGGCCTACGTCGCGATTGTGTTAAGTGCATTCTTTGGGAAGCGCCACGTGAAACAATACTAACGAACGATGGCAAAATGACTCGAAGAAAGCGCTTCTTAAGCTCTTAAGATCAATCGTTATCGGGGAAAACCCGGCCCTGATTTATAATATTATAGCCTAAATAATTTAATATCTAATCGATTACTTTAGTTGCAATAATTAAATAATTCTACTACCAATATGATAAAAATACCTGATGCTGTATGGGGCTGACCAATTTTGGCGAAGTCGTCTCGAAAGGAGTTAACAGCACAATGAAGTTTCGATTATGTAAGATGCAGTAAGGCTGGCGCCGGAATTGACTTGACGTAGCGACATTGCAGCACCCCCAGAAAATGTGCGCTTCACAAAGTAAAATTTAATACTATGAGGTTCTCTCCGGGCCGTGTATCTTTTGGTCATTCAGATTTTTTGTTTTTAATTTGCTAAGTAGAAAAATGAAAAAACAAGCTCCTTTTTAGTTTTTTAATTTTTTTGCAAAAAAAACGAAAAACAAGAGTCGGATTAATTTTTAGTTTTTAGTTCCGGGTTTAGACAAATGGAAATAAACAAGCTTGAAATAGTCGATTTTCTACGCTTGGGCGGAAATTAAGCTCCCCTTTCTGCTGATTGGTCAGACAAAAAAAAAAAAAAAGATCAAAACCATGCTGTCATCAGTCCTTCTGCAGTTCCGCGCGGCGAATCATGCTTGACTTGGGTATATTAGAGCTGGGTAGAATTATTACAAAATTGTAATTTGTGAACCCATTGGTTTAAATGCTGTAGCCCACCGGATTAATGACTGATAACTGTTTAGTGAATGTCAGGCCAAACTGGAAGAATTTTGAGTGTATATAAGCGGTAGACTATTCAGAAAGGAACATTAAAAAAAAAAAAAAAGAGGAATTAGAGGAGAACAATACGATGAATCATTTACTTCTCTTGTGTGAATAATACGGAATCTAGTTAAAAAAGGGAGGTACACCTTGTAGTCTGCTTTAGTCTGACCCTTGTGCTCTCAAACAGGAATTAACACAAGATTTACATAAAGGAATTAATTGCCATTTGGTTTGTTTTCTCACCAAAATCTTATACTGTATGCCTCAGAACTTTGGAATATAGCATACGCCACGAATGAATATTAGTTTTATGGACAGATTTGCATTGCCGCTTAAAGAATGAAAAGATGAAAGTCACGTTCTCTGCCAGAAAATGGGTAAGTGCGCGCAGGCACAATTTTTGTGGCTGTTTCGGAAACAAAAGCGTAGACCTAAAAGCCTTTAGAACAACATCTGACTACCCTAGTTAAAGTAAAAAAGAAAAAACGCGACTACTGTCAAGCAGCAGAACGTATGAAGGCACAGGAAATGCAGCCATCTAAACAGTTATTTAATTAATATTGAGAATTAGTGATTTTCACCTGGATTTGTTCGAAGAGGGGAAATAATTTAAGAAGTTGTCATTTCTAGTCATATGGTAAAATGGCATATTTTATTTTGTGTCCATTCAAATGACTCAACTGTCGTCCCGTTGAACAATAAAGAAAACAACCGAAATGCCATGCTTGTAGCGCAAAACATGAACCAGTACACAGCTAGTAGGCTGCTTGATGCGCCATATTTTTAAAAGTCTAGCATTAAGGTTAGTTGACGATTAAATGCATTATTTAAGTCATTTTAGATAATAACACAGTATATCATGAAAAATACAAAGTGACTTTACAGTTATGGAAACATATGGGTAGCTATGAATCCTACCCCCCAGCAGCAGTCAGAGGACTATTAATTCTGCCCGCGGAGCGGAAAACTGCAGGAACAGAACTGAGGACAGTTTGATCTTTTTTTTTTTTTTGTTTTTGTCTGAACCAACAGCAGAAACGGGGCGTTTAATTCCCACCACGTGTAGAAATCGAATATTTCAAGCTGTTTAATTCATTTTTTCTACCCCTGAAAGAAAAACTCCCAATTAAGCCGAATATCTTGTTTTTTTTTTCGTTTTTTGCAAAAAAATTAAAAACCGAAAACAGGAGCCGATTTTCTCTCATTTGTCTCTACTTGTTCACTATTAATTACAAAAAAATCCAATGGGACAAACGAACACGGACGGGTCATGTGACGTCGCTTTGATTAATTGTTTCCTGTCGTGGTAAGCTAGAAAAAATAAATAGAATCGGGTGACCCATTCGTTTTTTTGTTTTTTAGTTTTCGTTTGCAAGGTACGCAAAACAATAATGGCTTAAAAGTTTAGTTTTTCGTTCAGGCTTGAAAATATGAAGTAAACAGCTTGGAATATCCGATGTCTACTCGCCGTCGGGAATTAAACTCCCCTTTCTGCTGACTTGGTTCAGACAAAAAAAAAGCATCAAACCAGGCTGTCATCAGTCCTTCCTGCAGTTGCCGCGCGGCAGAATACTAGCTTGCAGGCAGCAGTTGTACAGATTCTTAAACTTTTTTATTGCATACTACATTTAAGCTCTTTTCTCCTCATCAAACAACAGGGGACAAAATGACATGGCTCGACACAACCTGATTCTGTGGCAGAGCCTAGGGCTGTCTTCTGTGAAGATAATAAAATTCTTCTTATGCTTTGGCATAGGCTGGGCATGCCAACATGGCAGGCTATATTCCTACCAATGGTACCCCCAGTAAGTTTGTTTGTTTTAATTAAGTTAAGTAATTTATTCTGATCTATAAATATTATTAATTATTTCACAAAATAAATATTTTAAACACTAATACAAAAAGGAAAGAATAATAGCTTTTGGATGGGTTATTTCAGAGCTGGGTAGATACTTACAAATTGTAATGCCGTTACTGATTCCAAATTACATGACAGCAAAATTAGTTCAGTAACTAATCCACTACAATTTCACGTTTTAGGTAATAATAGTCAGATTACTTTTTGAATTACTTTTGACCTAACTCCTTTATCCACACTGATTTAAAACATGATAATCTTGTATCCTAATGATGTAAAAATACAACTAGTGAGCAAAATTGCTTCCTGTCATTGTAATTAACAACATGAAGTGCAATTAAACATTATATTACTGTCAGGGTTTCCCAAATTGGGGTCTTAAAGGAACTGCGGGGGGTTGGGGGTAGAGTTCTTAACTGATAAAGGCTGAAAAGTAGCATGAGCAACGTCGCATCAAGAAAATGTAAAATTAAAAAATAAATCATACACTATACTTACAAAAGATCGAAAAGAGTTTTCATGTTTACCTTTATTTTTGTGTGCCATATGACCATCTCATTTGTGCAATTTTAATGAGTTTGGAAAGACAAAAAGCCTTTCAATAATACATAATAATTACATGGTTAACCTACTGAGGATCATTTAAAAATAAAAAATAATGCGTTCATCAGTAGTTGATGCAATGTTGAAACACTAAACCTGAAAGTTATTTTTGTAAACCCATTGGTCAAATGCTGTGTATAGCGCCACCGGATTAATCGACTTGATACTGTGTGAATGTCCACAAACTGGAAAAAAAAGGACTTTCTGAGTGTATTATAAGCGGTAGACTATTTTAGAAAGGCCAAACATTTTGATAAAAAAAAAAAAAAAAAAAAAAAAAAACAAGGAATTAGAGAGAATCAATAAACGAAGAATTGAATCATTCTATGTTATATTTGTAGTGAATAATATGCTGTAAATCTATACAAAAACGTAACTGTAGTCTGATTTGTCTGACACTTGTGCACTCCGCACACAGGAATGTAACCACAATCTTTACATAAATGTAATTCATTGCCATTTGGTTTTGTATTTCTCACCAAACCTTACTGTATACCTTAAGAAACGTTTGGAATATTAGCATACACCACGA
Source organism: Cyprinus carpio (assembly GCF_018340385.1). NCBI lineage: Eukaryota > Metazoa > Chordata > Actinopteri > Cypriniformes > Cyprinidae > Cyprinus > Cyprinus carpio. The sequence continues at coordinate 24,526,372 of NC_056573.1, read as the reverse complement.
GATGCATAGTTATTTTATGACAGATTTGCATCACGCTTAAAGAATGAAAAGTGAAAGTCACACGTTCTCTGCCATTAAATGGGTAAGTGCGAGCAGGACATTTTTGCTGTGTGGTGTTTCGGAAAAAAAAGAAGGTAAACCTAATAAGCCTTTAGAACAACATCGTACTAGTTACCACTAGTTAAAGAAAACAGAAAAACCGACTACTGTCAAGCACCAGACCAGTATTGAAGTGCACAGGAAATAGCAGCAATCTAAACAGTTTATTTAAGTAATATGAGAGAATTAGTTGATGGTTCACCTGGATGTCGTTTCCTCAAGAGGGGAAATAATTTAATAAGTTGTCAATTTTAGTCATTTGGTAAAATGCATATGTTTTTAATTTGTGTACATTCAAAATTGACTACAAAAATGTCGTCCCGTTGAAAAAAAAGAAAGCAAAACAACAGAGATGCACTGCTTTAGCGCCAAAACATGACCAATACAAGCTGGTAGGCTGCTTGATGCGCCTATTTTTAAAAGTCTCATTACATTAAGGTCGTATTTGACGTTTAATAGCAATTATTTTAAGTCATTTTAGAATAAAATCACAGTATATATATCATGATAAAAAGCTGACTTTACAGTTTGGAAAATATGGTTAGGCTATGAAATCCCCCCAGCAGCAGCAGAGGACTAGTATTCTGCCGCGAGGAACTGCAGAAGAACTGATGACAGTTTGATCTTTTTTTTTTTTTTTTTTGTCTGACCAATCAGCAGAAAGGGGCGTTTAATTCCCACCCACGTGTAAAAATCGAATATTCAAGCTGTTTAATTCATTTTTCTACCCCTGAAAGAAAAAACTACAAATTAAGCCGAATTCTTGTTTTTCGTTTTTTTTGCAAAAAATTTAAAAACGAAAAAGGAGCCGTTTCTCATTTTTTCTACTTTCAATATTAAACAAAAAATCAAATGACCAAAAGATACACGGACCCACGGACCCTCTCCAAAGATGGTTTGCCACATTTCTTCAATTAAGGGATGACTGCTGCTTCGTTTATATTCATCTTTTCCTTTGATTTCGATCTCTTACGTTCTGATGGGGCGCCGTCTTGCAAAATAAAATGTGTAAGAAAAAAACTGGTCAGATTATTTAACTACAAGACAAATACATTTGTGCAAGATTTACAAAAAATAAGCTTTATGCAAATTTTTATTAACGTAAATATTTTTGAATAATTTTTTAATTTTTTTTTTTTGTATTTGTTATATGACTATATTACAATAAAGTATTAAAGGTAAATCTAAATGTTTTATCTAAATCTAAATCTTCATTTTAAATAAATGTTAAGTCCAAATCATTAATGTTAATCATATATCTAAATGTTAATATTTTATATACATAACATTTAGATATAAAATTAACATTTATGATTTGGACTTAACCTTTACATTTAGATTTAAAATGAAGATTTAGATTTAGATAAAAAACATTTAGATTTACCTTTAATACTTTATTGTAATAGTCATGTAGTAAAAAAAATAATATAGCCTATATATATATTAAATTAAATTATTAAAAATATTTTTAAAGTAATAAAAATATTGCATAAAGCTTATTTTTAGTAAATCGTGCACAAATGTATTTGTTTTGTAGCTAAACTCTGAACAGTTTTTTCTTACACAATTTTTATTTACAAAAACGGCGCACCCCCATAACGTTCTGAATACTTTTGTAAACAATAGCCTACTGTAAATGGTCGACATGCAAATCAAGCTTTGATTATGCTGACCGGAATTTTTGCTGGAATGCATTTGTAAATGTAACATATATTTTATTTTATTTCGGCTAATTAATAGACCATAAATTGTAAATATTATAGTGTTTCGCGGAGGAATTAATCATTCACGTAGTTAATTTTGTAAAATGAAAGCACACATTGTCATTTATTATCACGCATGGCATGGACATAAATACAATCATAAAGTCAAAACTTTTTTGGATTAATTGTCAGATAAATGATAAATGAGCGTGTTGTGTTTTTCATTTACAACGTGACATTACTACAGGGGATGATTAATTCCCCAACGGAACACTATTGTACTTATAATTATGGTCTATTATTTAGCCCAAATAAAATGAAATATATATGTTAAATTTAACAGGTTTGTTTACGTATGAAATTCGTGTCCACGAGAAAAATGTTCATTCCCTCAACATAACATCTCGACGGCCATGACATAAGGATGTGTGACCTCGACAAAATGCATCTCGTGGGCCACGACATAATATCACAGTTCCCACGAGTTATTATGTATTGGTGGTCATCAAGGTGCTTACAGAGGTAACGTTAGAGAGCAGCTAAAATGAACACATTCATGTAAACTGTGCCACAAACCACTGATCTATAATATAGAGTGTATCCGAACCCATTTCTTTAATGAAGCTTAACCACATTAAATAAAATGCGTCGTTTAAAACGCCTAAACAGACATAACATAGCCTACACCTCATTATGGACCGTGGAATTCGAAAAAAAAAAGGTATGCGGCAGCAATGCCTTACCGTAATACCTCCCCATATATAGCGGACAAAGCATTACAGCCAAGACTCTTTGCCCTAAGAAGTGGGAGCAACAAGCGTTTCGCGACGTGCCATTTTGAAAACACTAGAGAGAGCACACGTTCCTTTCGCCTGTTTGGATACTAAGAAGACGGTTTACCCCCGCCAGTTTGGTTGACCTGTTTACACGTTCAAAACGTGCGGTTTGTCCGACTCAAAACGCACGTCTTGGACGCCCGTTTCTAATTATGATAAACGCACGTCAAAAACGCGCGTAGTTTTTGGTGACGCTCCAAAGGAGCACGCGTCAAGAACGCTCGTTTTTACAACACAAATCACCCGCGAGGGGAACGCGCGTTTTTTGATACACAAAAAAACGCGCGTTTCTGACGCCGCGTTTTTCCGCAAATCCCAAAGCGCGCCGCTAAGAACGCGCGTTTTTCCCCCTGGCAAATCATCGCGCGTCAAGGACCGCGACGCGCTAGTTATTATTGCTACTACTATAAATCGCACGCTTTTGCTTGTTAAAATCGCTGTCAGTGTGCAATCAGACGCCCGAGCAGGCGTTTATGACTACTTTGGCTTGCCATAACCAAACTGGCGGTGTAAACGTCTTCTTAAGTATCCAAACAGGCGAAAGGAACGTGCGCTCTCCTAGTGTTTTCAAAATGGCACGTCGACTAAAACGTGTGCTCAATTCATAGGGCAGGAGTCTGTAATGCTTTGGTCCTCATATATATGGGGTATTACGGTAAGGCATTGCTGCTGCAATAGCATTTTCAATTTTTTCCACGGTCATAATGAGTATATGTCTTTTAAACGACACATTTTAATTTAATGTGGTTAAGCTTCATAAAAGAAATGGGATATGATACACTCTCTATTATAGATCAGTGGTTTAGTACAGTTTACATGAATGTAAGTCTGGTGGTTCTCAACATTTTTTCCCAGCGGGCCGCACTATGGTCCCAGTGCAAGTATAGCTGGCCGCACGCATACTATCATTTACATAGTATGTCACCAGTACAAACCAACCTGTGGCTGCGTTTCCCAAAAGCTTCGTAAGCCTAAGAACTTCGTAAAAACGACATAGTACGATTGATCTTACGATTAACACATCGCACGATTGATCATATATTAGTATATATATAATATATATATATATATATATATATATAGTATTAGATATATATATATATGATTTATTATTATTATTATGTAAGTATAATATTATACCGTATAAATGCAATATAATATAATACAAATATTATATTATTCATTTCATTCATTTAATTCATTCTCTATTCGAACTAATAAAATACAAAAGGACAAAAACACATAATAAATATACAAATGAGTAATATACAAAAACAAATCAACAAATACAAATTTTTCCCCTTTGTTTTACATATATTCAACCTGTTCGAAATAAAAAAATAAATAAAATTAGAATTAAAAATTATATTATATTATATTATATTATGGAACACAGCATTAGGTTAACATTTTAATAACAGAGCGTGTGTACTACAGTTTACGAACCATTCTAAGGTGACATTTCAGCACTTAACAAACGGGGATATGCGACCGTGCCCCATTAGTAGTACTTAAGGGCTCGGCTACGTGCGATTGTGGTTAAGTGCATTTTTGGGCAAACGCCACGTGAAACAATAACGAAACGACGATCGCAAATGAATGACTCGTAGAAAACCCCGCTCTTAAGCTCTAAGATCGCAATCGTTATCGGGAAACCAAGGGCCCTGGCCCTAAAATTTCCCAAAAGCTTCGTAAGCCTAAGAAGTTTGTAAAAACGATGTATAGACTGATCTTAATATTAATCAGCAGATTACACCTTTAACTTGATTTAAGGTGCAATGTCATTATAAGGATTTGATTGTGCTTTATTGTACACTTTATGATTCTTTATTTTCTTTCATTTTTTAAATTAATTTGTATATAAAGTACATTATATATTATTATTTAAAGTATAATATTAATAAATATTGTTACTTTACATAAGTAATAGCTATTATGTGACGGTGGTTATATACAGTAGAGAGTAGAGAGACTATAATACAATACAATATTATATTATAGTGTAGAATATTATATTATACACATTTAATATAATAGTAATATTGCTTGTATTATAGTTATTATATCCAAGTTTGTCCTGTCAGGAGAATCTGTAGCATTAGGTTTAACGATCAAATGCATCAATGTTCGTCCGTAGGTTACTTACTAAAATTAGGAGACCATCTCTATAGCGGGTAACATTTTCAGGCACTTGACAAACGATATGGCGAACGATTTCCTGCTAAGCAACACTTAAGAGCACATGCGATTTTTACCCCCTAGCATGTTGGGAAACCTGCGTAAAACATAACGGACGATGTTGTAAAATTACGTGAAAACGTGTTGTGGTAAACGCCACATGAAACAAATTACTAGACGTCTAAACCAGATTGTCAAATTACTCGCAGAACAACAGTTTCTTAGCGCAAAATTTTAAGATAAATCGCTTATAAACCGGCCCTCTGATTTATAATATTATAACGCCTAAATATTTATGATATTCTAATCGATTACTTTCATTGAAATAAATAATGTCTTATTTCTTACCTCCCCAATAGAGCGTTATCTAAGAATACCGGATAGGCGGGGCCTGTCGAAGCCCGAGCGGAGAGACCAATATTGTTTGAAAATTTCGTCTTCGAAAGTGTAAGTATAAGCATCAATGACTCAGTTGCGATTGTAAGGATGCAGTCGAGTAAGACGCGCATCGTGGAGCATGACTTGACGCGCGACATTGCAGAAAATGTGCGTTCACACAAATGTAGAATTTATAATATGGGGTTTATGAGTTTTCTCTCAAAGTCCAGAGATTGTTTTGCCACTGTTTCCTTCAATTAAAGGATGGACATTGCTGGCGGACTTGTTTTAATATTCATTTTTTTCCGTTTATATTTGCAGCATGCTCTTCAACTGTTTCAGAAGATGGGGCAGGGGGGAACATATGTGGGGGTCCACCTGTTTTCCCCGCCTGCCCCAAAAATAAAATGTGTTAGGAAAACTGGGGTACAGAGATTTGCGTTCAGATATTTAACTAACAAAACAAATACATTTGTGCAAGATTTACTTAAAAAGAAGGCCTTTAATGCAATATTTTTTTAATTTTTTAATTTTTTGTATAATTTTTTTTTAAACTAAATTTATTTTTTTTTTTTGTAATTTGTTACATTTACTAAATTAACCCATAGCAGTCTTAACGGTGTACATCTCAATTTTTTTATCCTAAATTTTTAATCTTCCATTTTAGTAAATTTTAAGTCCAAAATCATTTACTGGTAATCATATATCTTATTTAATGGTTTATTATAATATTCAACCTGTTCGAAATAAAAAAATAAATAAAATTAGAATTAAAAATTTATATTATATTATATTATATTATGGAACACAGGCATTAGGTTAACATTTTTTATAAACAGAGCGTGTACTACAGTTACGAACCATTCTAAGGTTCAGCACTTAACAAACGGATAGCGACCCCATAAGTAGTACTTAAGGCTCGGCTACGTGCGAGTGTGTTAACTGCATTTTTGGGAAACGCACGTGAAACAATAAAGAACGATCGCAAAATGACTCGTAGAAAACGCTCTTAAGCTCTAAGATCAATCGTTATCGGGAAACCCGGCCCTGGCCCTAAATTTCCCAAAAGCTTCGTAAGCCTAAGAAGTTTGTAAAAACGATGTACGACTGATCTTAATATTAATCAGCAGATTACACCTTTAACTTGATTTAAGTGCAATGTCATTATAAGGATTTGATTGTGCTTTATTGTACACTTTATGATTCTTTATTTTCTTTCATTTTTTAAATTATTTGTATATAAAGTACATTATATATTATTATTTAAAGTATAATATTTATGTAAAGTATACTTTACATAATAATATATTATGTACTTTATATACAGTAGAGAGAGAGAGACTATAATACAATACAATATTATATTATAGTGTATAATATTATATTATACACATTAATATAATATAATATTGTATTGTATTATAGTTATTATATCCAAGTTGTCTGTCTGGAACGTAGCATTAGGTTAACATCAATAAATGATCGTGTAGGCCTACTAAAATTAAGAGCCATTCTATAAGGTAACATTTCAGCACTTGACAAACGGATAGCGACTCCTCTAAGCAGCACTTAAAGCACAGCTACGTGCGATTGCTTTACGTGCATTGTTGGGAAACGCACGTGAAACAATAACGAACGATTGTAAAATTACTCGTAGAAAACGTTCTTAAGCGCTAAGATCAATCGTTACCGGCCCTGATTTATAATATTATAGCCTAAATATTATGATATCTAATCGATTACTTTCATTGAAATAAATAAATAATTCTACTCCCAATATATAAAATACCTGATGCTGTCGGGAGCTGACCGTTTGGAGTTTTTGTGAATTTTGTGAAATTAGGTTGGGATTGTGTGATGTTTTGTTTGTGAGGTGCAGTGTGTAATGAGTTGATGGGAGAATGTGTTGAAAATGTGCGTTGGGAGTTTTTGAATTTAATAATATGAGGTTCTCTCCAGAGATGTTTTGCCACATTTCTTCAATTAAGGATGACTGCTGCTTCGTTTATATTCATCTTTTCCGTTTATTTCGATCTCTTAACGTTCCATGGGGCGCCGTTTGCAAATAAAATGTGTTAGAAAAACTGGTCAGATTTGGTCAGATTTAACTACAAAACAAATACATTTGTGCAAGATTTACTAAAAATAAGCTTTATGCAATATTTTTATTACTTAAATATTTTTTATAATTTAATTTAATAATTATTTTTTTTTGTATTTGTTATATGACTATATTACAATAAAGTATTAAAGGTAAATCTAAATGTTTTATCTAAATCTAAATCTTCATTTTAAGTAAATGTTAAGTCCAAATCATAAATGTTAATCATATATCTAAATGTTAATGTTTATATATATATATATATATATATATATATATATATATATATATATATATATATATATATATATAATATATAAAACATTAACATTTAGATATATGATTAACATTTATGATTTGGACTTAACATTTAAATTTAGATTTAAAATGAAGATTTAGATTTAGATAAAACATTTACATTTACCTTTAATACTTTATTGTAATAGTCATATAGTAAAAAATTTAAAATATATATATTAAATTAAATTATTAAAAATATTTTTAAAGTAAAGCTTATTTTTAGTAAATCTTGCACAAATGTATTTGTTTTGTAGTTAAATCTGACCAGTTTTTCTTACACATTTTATTTTACAAACGGTGCCCCATAACGTTCTGAATACTTTTGTAAAAAATAGCCTACTGTAAATGGTCGACATGCAAATCAAGCTTTGATTATGCTGACCGGAATTTTTGCTGGAATGCATTGTAAATGTAACATATATTTTATTTTATTTCGGCTAATTAATAGACCATAATTGTAATTATTATAGTGTTTCGCTGAGGAATTAATCATTCACGTAGTTTAATTTGTAAATGAAAGCACAACATGGTCCTTTATCATCACGCATGGACATAAATACAATCATAAAGTCAAAACTTTCTTGGCTTAATTGTCAGATAAATGAGGGTTTTGTGTTTTCATTTACAAACGTGACATTACTAGGGATGATTAATTTCCCAACGGAACACTATTGTACTTATAACTAGATAAAAAAGTTCGTCAAGACAAACTTTAAGTTGGCTTGAGAAAGCCTGAACAGAAAGTTTGAAAAGTTTAGAAAGTTTGAAAAGTTTGAAAAGTTTAGAAAGTTTGAAAAGTTTGAAAAGTTTAAGAAGTTTAATAAAGCAAGTGACTAGCATGTCATTAGCATGATTAGCAAAGTTACTAGCATGTTTCTAGCATGATTAGCGAGTGACTAGCATGTCGCTAGCATGTTTCTAGCATGATTAGCAAGTGACTAGCATGTCGCTAGCATGTTTTTAGCATGATTAGCAAGTGACTAGCATGTGTTTAGCATGATTAACGATTGACTAGCATGTCGCTAGCATGTTTCTAGCATGATTAGCAAGTGACTAGCATGTCGCTAGCATGTTTCTAGCATGATAATCAAGTGACTAGCATGTCGCTGGCATGTTTTTAGCATGATTAGCAAGTGACTAGCATGTCACTAGCATGATTAGCAAGTTATTAGCATGTCGCTAGCATGTTTTTAGCATGATTAGCGATTGACTAGCATGTCACTAGCATGTTTTTCTTGCATGATTAGCAAGTGACTAGCATGTCACTAGCATGATTAGCAAGTTATTAGCATGTCGCTAGCATGTTTTCTAGCATGATTAGCGAGTGACTAGCATGTCGCTAGCATGTTTTTAGCATGATTAGCGAGTGACTAGCATGTCGCTAGCATGTTTTTAGCGTGATTAGCGAGTGACTAGCATGTCGCTAGCATGTTTTTGGCATGATTAGCGATTGACTAGCATGTCGCTAGCATGTTTTTGCATGATTAGCGAGTGACTAGCTTGTCGCTAGCATGTTTTTGCACGATTAGCGAGTGACTAGCATGTCGCTAGCATGTTTTTAGCATGATTAGCAAGTGACTAGCATGTTTCTAGCATGATTAGCAAGTGACTAGCATGTCACTAGCATGATTAGCAAGTTGCTAGGATGTCGCTAGCATTTTTCTAGCATGATTAGCGAGTGACTAGCATGTCGCTAGCATGTTTCTAGCATGATTAGCAAGTGACCTAACATGTCACTAGCATGATTAGCAAGTTACTAGCATGTCGCTAGCATGTTTCTAGGCTAGATAGATAGATAGATAGATAGATAGATAGATAGATAGATAGATAGAAACAGTCAGATGATAGATAGATAGATAGATAGATAGATAGATAGATAGATAGATAGATAGATATAAATAGTCAGATGATAGATAGATAGATAGATAGATAGATAGATAGATAGATAGATAGAAATAGTTAGATGATAGATAGATAGATATATTTAGAAATATTAGATAGATGAGTTTGAATGATTTCAAATGGATTAGAAATAGTACATAGAGGCGAAGCTTGATTGAGTCTAATGGGCTTCAGTTTGTTTAGATTTGAATTTTGACAGTTGGAGCTTGGCTCATCTGAACATTCCGTCAATGAAAGTCTATGGGATTTTTATGTTTTTTAATCTTCAATTTTTATGAAAACCATTAGTCTGATCAGTTAGAAAAGATATAGCACACCCGGCGAGATCAGTCTGAAGAGCTGGGCTGAGTTTGGAGTCTGTAGAGTTAAAGCTCTAGGAGGAGATAGAGTTGATAATTTTAGTCTCAGAAGAATAATAATAACTAGAAAAAAACATTTCCTGAAGAAAACTTGAAGTGCTTGTGCTTGCAGTGGAAAAACTCGGCCCTGAAAGCCACCCATGATGTCTGTTGTGAAGTTGTGGAGCATGATTAGCAAAGTAGTTTATGATTGCTTTATGGTTGCTAAGGTTCTGCAAAATGGTTAGCTATAGCATGAGTGTGGCTGTATAGTATATGAGGTTATATTTAAAGACTATTTGCCAACCCCAATCCACAAAGCAAGAAGCAGTGTTTCTATATTGTTGTTTTGCTGAGATACAGCTTTTAAATGTTGTTAAACAGTTGCTAGGGTGCTTATAGTGGTTACTACGGCGTGGCTATAAAGTAGTTATGTCAGTACTTATGGACATGCTTTGATAGGCTGAGTCAAAAGAGCCCACTAGCCCAAGCCTGTATGTCTTTCTGATCCCAAAGATATGATGTCAGATAATTTTTCCAATGTTAAGTCTATGGGATATTTTTTCACACATTTTTTTTTGCCCATGCCGTACGAATATCGTACATCCAAATACTTACAAAAGTCATAGCACACTTCTCCTCAATAAGCCGACTACGATTTGACACCTCATTCATGGGTGTGTCGCTACGGCAAACAGTGCAGGAGGAGTAGCGCGCCAAAAGTTTTTCAGGGCGAATAGTAATAGTAAACACTAGAATGTACATTTCCTGAAGAAAATGTGAGTGGTGCTTGCAGTGGCAAAACTCGGCCCTCATGTTGCTTAGGTCTTTTTATAGAGATTTCATAGCCTGATTTATCTGTTAGCTAATCACTATTAGCATGTAGCTATTCACTGCTAGCATGGCTAGCATGTTGGAATTCCTGTTTGCTAACATGGGTGAAAAGAACCAACTCCCATGTCTATACGATTTTCTGATTCAGAGATATAGGTCTTTCAAAATGGTTGCTAGGGTACTCTGTTTGGTTGCTAGGGAGTGCCTGGCAGCTCCCAATGATGATACTCCAAAGGATGCTTGACAATATAAGCCAACCCCCATGTCTCTACGATGTTTTTGAAGCAGAGAGATAGGTCTTGCAAAACGGTTGCTAGGGTACTCTGTTTGGATTGCTAGGGAGTGGCCTGGCAGCTCCCAATGATGAAACTCCAAAGGATGCTTGACAATATAAGCCAACCCCCATGTCTCTACGATGGTTTTGATGCAGAGAGATAGGTCTTGCAAAATGGTTGCTAGGGTACTCTGTTTTGGTTGCTAGGGAGTGGCTTGGCAGCTGGGAATGATGGCTGCTTTCCAGTATGAATGATGAAACCAAGTGACCCCCATGCCTTTATGATATTCAGATTTGAAGATATCCCTCTATGCTTTGGGTTGCTAGGGTGCTAGAATGCACTGCTAAATGGTTTGCTAGGGCGTGGCTATGAAGTCTTGAAGGTGATTTAGCATGATTGGTCGTCACTAGTTTGCTGCCCCGAGTCAAACTAGAGTCGCTAGTATGTTTCCTCATGTTTCTATGACACATGTTCTATCCAAAGATATTCAAGTTGATAGCATTTTTCAATGGAAGTCTATGGAGGGTGTTACTAAGGGGCCCTAAATGGTTGCTAGGGCGTGGCTTGACTGCTTCACAATAATCCTGACAGACTGATTGGCTGCCTGATTAAATGAGGCCACCCCCATGTCTCTATGACATTGTGATCTAGAGTTATGTTCAATGCAAAACTCCTAGGTAAAGTACCATAGTAGGGAAAACGCGCTGTTTCATGGGCGATCCCTCACCATAGTATGTCTATGGGGCAACTTTGGGGGGCTCTTGCGCCCCAGGGGTACAACTTATACCCCACTGCAGGGTATGTTCTCGCACAGGCTGATAGCCTCTCCAAATGTGGTGATTCACATGTTTCTGCGAAATACTCTCTCTCGGAGCTACGATCTGTCAAAGTTGGCCGCAATGCATTGTCTATGCGATTTTTTCGGGCGATATTCTCGCCCGGTGTGCGAACATCGTACGCCCGATCGCTTATAAAAGTCATAGCACACCCATTCCCGAATAGCACACCCGCAGATCAGTTTGACACCACTTTTTGCGGGTCTGTGACAAAAACTGCGGGACTAGTTACGCGCCGAAATTTGTACGGAATCTATAAGAAGAAAAAGAAGAATAATAAGTATGTGAGATAATACAAGTGATGCTTTGCCTTCGGCAAGCACCACTAATAATAATAATAATAAGTTTAAATAGTAGATCAGTAAGTTGGCTTTCTCAAGCCAACTTAATTATGGTAGATCAGTAAGTTGGATTTATATGAAATATATATGTTAAATTTAACAGGTTTGTTTACGCATGAAATTCGTGGCATGACATAAGGATGTGTGACCTCGACAAAATGATCTCGTGGCCACGACATAATATCACATTCCCACGAGTTATTATGTAGTGGTGGTCATCAAGGTGCTACAGAGGTAACGTTAGATAGCAGCTAAAATGAACAGCATTCATGTAAACTGTGCCACACCACTGATCTATAATAGAGAGTGTATCAGACCCATTTCTTTAATGAAGCTTAACCACATTAAATTAAAATGTGTCGTTTAAACGACATAACATAGCCTACACCTCATTATGACCGTGGAAAAAAAAAATGTATGCGGCAGCAATGCCTTACCGTAATACCCCATATATAGCGGACAAAGCATTACAGACTCTTGCCCTAAGAAGTGAGCACAAGCTTTCGACGTGCCATTTTGAAAACACTAGGAGAGCGCACGTTCCTTTCGCCTGTTTGGATACTTAAGAAGACCTTTACACGGCCAGTTTGGTTGACCTGTTTACACGTTCAAAACGTCTTGGACGCCCATTTCTATTATGATAAACGCACGTCAAAAACGCGCGTTTTTGGTGACTCCAAAGCGCGCGTCAAGAACGCTCGTTTTTACAGCAAAGCACACGTTGCGGAAAACGCGCGTTTTTGTGTATCAAAACGCGCGTTTCTGACGTGCGTTTTCCGCAATCCCAAAGCGCACGCTAAGAACGCGCGTTTTTATGGCAAATCACGCGTCAAGGATGTGCGTTTCGCCGTTAAATCGCACGCTTTTGACGTGTCAGTGTGCAACCAGACGCCCGAACAGGCGTTTATGACTACTTTGGCTCGCCTCATTATGGCAAGCCAAAGTAGCCATAAACGCCTGCTCGGGCGTCTGATTGCACACTGACACGTCAAAAGCGTGCGATTTAACAGCAAAACGCGCGTCCTTGACGCTCAATTTGCCATAAAAACGCGCGTTCTTAGCGTGCGCTTTGGGATTGCGTAAAACGCGCGTCAGAAACGCGCGTTTTTGTGTATCAAACCGTGCTTCCTCGACGTGTGATTTGCTGTAAAAACGAGCGCTCTTGACGCGCGCTTTGGAGTCACCAAAAACGCGCGTTTTTGACGTGCGTTTATCATAATAGAAACGGGCGTCCAAGACATGCGTTTTGAGTCGGACAAAACACGCGTTTTTAACGTGTAAACAGGTCAACCAAACTGGCGGTGAAAACGTCTTCTTAAGTATCCAAACAGGCGAAAGGAACGCGCGCTCTCCTAGTGTTTTCAAAATGGCATGTCGAAAGCGTGTGCTCACTTCATAGGGCACGAGTCTGTAATGCTTTGTCCGCTATATATGGGGTATTACGGTAAGGCATTGCTGCCGCATACATATTATTTTTTTCCCACTCGGTCATAATGAGATGTTATGTCATTTAAACGACACATTTTAATTGTATGTTGTTAAGCTTCATTAATGAAATAGGTCTGATACACTCTATATTATAGATCAGAGGTGTGGCACAGTTTACATGATGTAAGTTGTTGTTCATTTTAGCTGCTATCTAACGATACCTCTGTAGCACCATGTAGCACCTGGATGATGACCACAATGGCTCGCAGAATTCTTGTACAGTGCAGGATCAGTTTTAACGACAGTTGTCGTCATATTTTTTCAATGTTAAACCCGGACCTCGATATTGTGGAAGCCACAATTGTAAGGTAGGTTAATCACCGTTTTTCATTCACCGGATAACACTTTATAATAACTTTAATTAATCAATCATTAACAAACATTACATAATGTTTAACAGATCATTAGTTAATATATATTCACATATCAAGAAATATGAGATAATGTGCTTATTAATGTTTACTAATAACTGTATTAAACGTTACCTAATAATTAAAATTTCATGCAATTTAAAATGCTTACAAATGTTATTAAACTTCTAATTCATATGATCATGCACATCTTGAAAATCTACAAAGGATTTTAACAGATGTTATTCAATGATTAAAAGCTTTTGTTCGTGTGCAACACTTTTTCTGCGGTTTAAGATTGGGTACTGCAAAAACATTAACAAATAATTAATAAATGATTTAAGATGTGCAAATAGTGTAAGTCTACACAACAAACAAATACCAAATATATGACTTTTACAGACTGTGATTATTAATATGAATATATTAACATGAATAATTTGTGCTTATAATTACTAATTAAGCTATATTTTAGCAGCATTTGTACATGTAAAAATTAGCATTAGCTAATATGTGAAATGAAGTTTAATGACATTTGTTAGTATTCAAAAGTACATTAACAAAAAGTTGTATTCATAATTTTTGTTAAAATCATTTGTTGACTTTTAAAATGCATTGAATGTTTAATAACATTTGTAAACATTAACTAATGATCCGTTAAGCATTATATAATGTTTGTTAATGATTTATTAATAAAGCTTTTAATCATTGTAAACTATCTGTCAAAATTATTTGAAGATTTAAAAAAAAAAAGCATGATTATATGCTTTGTATGAAATGTATGAAAGTTTAATGACATTTGTAAGCATTTCAATGTACAAAATGATCTGTTGATCATTTGGTAATGTTTAATAAGTTCATTACTTAACATTAACAATCACATTATCCCATATTTCTAGATATGTGAATATATACTGTATATTAACTAATGATCCGCATTATATAACATTTGTTAATGATTTATTAATTAATTTTATTATAAAGTTATTTAAAGTTTGTTTCAACTTTCCCATACTGTATGCATTTTCCTGACCAACGGCATCCAGACCAGGTGTGAACTTAATCTATATTTTTGTCTCTTGAACATTTTTTAATTATTTTGTTATGTGCTTGTAGATTGGAAATGGTGTTGCTCAGTTTACGCGGGGTACCATTTGGGACTGCTTCTTTGCAAGAACTCATCGGCCTTCTATCAGCATTCATTCAGGTCCTGCGAGACCAGGCCAGTAATCAAGGTTGTTTGATGTCATTGATAATATTTATATTTACATTTGTTGCACACCTAAGTTTAATAAAGCAATGTACTTGGGATGGCCGAAATTTGTACCCTATTCAAAGAGCCCATCATGTGGAAATATATATTTTTTGAACACCAATCAAACAGCTTCTCCAGTTAGCCTGTCAGATTGTTAATGGGCAGAAATTATTCACCAGTCCATTTATGGTATGACCATGTAGTTTGCATTCGAGTTCCTATGAACACCTTATAGAAAATGCTGTCTGTTTTTTCTATTCTTCCAGAACGTTTAAGTGGGTATCAAGTACCATTTATTCATGATGGTAAAGGTCCCCCATCCTATGATATAACCAGGGCACAACTAGAACTTCTGGTGGGGTCTGGATTTACTTCAAGGCAAATTGCTGAAATCCTTGGTGTGTCACAGTCCACTGTGAGACGGCGACTAAGGCAAGGTTCAGCCAATCTCTAACGCTTAATATATATTTGTGCATGCCATAAAATTACTGTAAATGTTCATGTGAGCACAGGGGTTAAAACAGAAGTCATGACTTCCAAATGTCTTAAATTGAAGTCAAGTTGCCTCATGTTTTCATCTCAACAAGTGGCTATTAGGAAACTATAGAGTGGACACATGGATATCTTTGGAGCCTAAAGGAGTCATGAACGGCCTTTTTATTATTTTGTACTGTTATCTGAGGTCTTATAATGTTATCAAGACTTTTGCATCAAAAACACCATAATTTAGAAGTAATTAACTATTTTCTGTCCAGTTTTTAACCCCCCTCATCAGAACGCTCTGTTTGAATTGGCCTGGAGGATTGTAGACTTGGAAGTAAATCCCCACGGCTATTATTGGCAAACAGTTGCTTTTGTAAATGCAAAAAAAAAAAAAAAAAAATGTAAATCCCCTAGATAACTAAAGAAATATCATAACTTTGGGTAAGACTTTGTAATATATTTATTAAATAAAATAATGGCATAAAATTAAATGGTTAACAATATTAAGTAACTGCTTTGTCCAAATCTTCCCTTTAAACAGAATCTTTCATCTCAACCGTTCAAGACGCTATGCACAGATTACGGATCAGGAGCTTGACAGCATGGTCACTGATGCTGTTGGTCAAAATGATCTAATTGGACCTGAATCTGTGAGGGCTCAGTTAAGCTCAGCAGATGTGCTTGTACAGAGGAGGAGGGTGAGGGCAAGTATGCTTCGAACCAATCCAGATGCAGCTGTTTTGAGAGCTACATCACAAAGACTACAGCGCAGAACATATCGTGTAGCTGGTCCAAACTCTCTCTGGCACCTAGACGGTTATCACAAACTCATAAGGTAATGATTAATTTTCTTAACATCTGCAAAAAATAAACTTTACAATTAATTAAAACCTATTTATATGGTAGTTTACTTGGTATTCATCCAATCGTCATGTTTACAGTTGTTTTGACTGGTAATTGTGGTAGATGTGTTGGAGCCATACATCAAGCTAGACAAATACTAGACAATTTTCGTAATCCATATTATATAGTTTCATAGTAAGACATTGTTTTCAAGGATTTGCATTATAATGACTTTATCAGCTATGTAATATTCCTTCATATTCATATTAAACTAGAGAAAGAGCTGCATGGTAATTTAAAAAATACTTTGCTTTCAAAGGTGGCGGATTGTGATTCATGGATCGATTGATGGCTACAGTCGGCTTGTGGTTTTCCTTGTTGCATCCAACAACAATCGCAGCAGTACAGTCCTGCAACATTTCAGCACAGCAGTCACCCAGTATGGTGTGCCATCACAAGTGCGTTGTGATTACGGTGGAGAGAATGTTGATGTGTGTCTCTTCATGAATGTCTTCCGTGGAATGGGCACCAGGAGTGTTCTAAGAGGTCAGAGTACAGACAATCAAAGGATCGAGAGGTTTTGGGGTGATCTTTGGTCTGGCATGATCAATGTGTACCATAGCCTCTTTACATTCCTGGAGTCTGAGGGGATCATTGATCCTGCCAATGAACTGCACATGTGGGCTTTGCAGTATGTGTATCTCCCGAGAATAAACAGGGATCTCAGAATTTTCCGCTGTCGTTGGAATAATCATGGCCTGCGCACTGAGGGATTTAGTACACCAGTACAGCTGTTTGTCCGAGCATGCCTGCGGTTGCAGAACAGGCCCTTAAGAGCCATTCAGGATGTATTTGAAGGACCTGTCAATGCCCCACAACTTCAGGGTGATGTTCTACCACAGGGACCAGAACCAGCAATGGCACAAGAAATGGACACACCTGAGTACCATAATGCCGATCCTCTATGGAGAGAGGACATTAATGTCCCTGAAAGCCTGTTCAATCTAAATGAAGGTGATGTTCATCAACTCCAGCGCTTGGTGGATCCTCTGGGTGTCTCCAGGGATGGCATGGGTGTTGACCTTCTTTAGATGACAATTATGTTCCTGCAGTCTGCAGTTCATCCATAGACCGTTAATACTGTAGCTTTGTGACAATTTTTTTAACAGTACTTATAAGTTCTATGTATTGGTCTAAGTCATTGTAAGCTACTTGGCCATTCTTGACAGTACAGGTACATAGGTTTAGCTTGTGTTTGTGTGATGTTGACTGCATTGCACATTAGCCTTTTTTTTTAAATGTGTCCCTGAATGCGGTATGGAGGTCCTTGTTAAAGGGTAATTGAGTTTTTGTTATTCTGTTATCTGGCATATTATTTGGCAGTAAATTGTTCATACAATAATTAAAACGACAAACAGTAAAATTTCAAATAAATTTATTAATATGCGTTTATACTCTTGTCTAAGTGTCCATCATATAAGGTGTGATTTATAATACATTAGTTTATAAAGATTTAATTAATTTGCAAATATTTAATTAATGCATTTGTAGTTTTTTGTTTTACACTTTACGTTGTTAATTACATTATTAAAGTCATGAATATTATGTTTTTAAATAAGTATAATATCATCCAATAATAACGATATAATTACGCGCGAAATGGTTTGCGTAAGTCTGGGAAATCCGGCCATGACAAACAGGATGATGGGAAAACGTGGTCTGCATAGAGCACATGGCTAGCTACATAGCTACTTAAGTGATAGTGGAGAAAGATCAGCCTTCAGCTTGTTATACAAGAGAAAGAACATGTCAGATCAGAGGTACAGATCACGTCTCATAAGTTTACGATCACAGATAAATGCTAACTTTGATAGGTTAATAGGACAAGCAAGTCTGGCAAACGAGGACCAAGAAGGCAGTCTTATTGAAAGGTATTTTATTGAGGCTACTGTAAAACAATGTGTAGTCATAAGAATACTTACAAGAGAGTTAATTTATTTTATGTATAACCCAGCCATAAATGTAAATTGTGATTGAACATCCTGCGCGCGCTCCCGCGGACAGCAATCGTATAAACCGATCACTTTTTTGGCAAGACACCTGTAGCTTAAAGAAATCTTCAGTCATGTGAGCATAATTGAAGGGTTAATGTATAAACGTTAGCGATAATCTAAAACCACATGTCCAAATTAGTGTAACGTTTTTACTTGTAGGTTGCGAGAATTCAGAAATGAGACAAATCCAAGACCTCCAGGAGGAGAAGGAGGAGGCCCAACCCCGCCGCGCGTACGATAAGGGTACGCTTGGGATTCATTGAAGAGGGGACAAATCGTCCAGTTGCTCGAGGTATATATTGAGTTGATTGAAATAATAAGTTTTCAACAGTTGGAGGTCAAAACGAATATGTAGAATCTTTGGTCACTACTTTTAAATTAAGTTTTTGTACAATAGAAATATAACTGACATTTTCAAAAGCTGAATTTTTTTTAACTCAATATTATACGTAATTGTAAAGCAGAATAATAGTTAAAAAGCTCCTGAATAATCAGTGAAATAATTAGCGAGTATTCGAGTAATTGTTCTAATAATCGTTAGGTTACATTAATTTTTTATATGATTAATTTTTTTTTTTATCAATATAGTCTTTGGTTGCAGCCTCAGATTTAATGGATGTTGTTTTTTGGAAACAGTGTTTGGGGTTGTAATTGGTGATTTTTTTTTTTTTCTATGTTTTAATTGCAGAGAGCCAGGGTATTGTAAATCTGTATGTGCCTTTGGACCAGACAGAGGAGGAGTTTGTCAGTGAAATAAGGCGTGTTTTCCCAATGCTTGGTGATAGAACATTCGAGCTTTGTCGGATGGATGCCCATCATAACATCATCATCCTGAATTTGCCTGGCATCACACCACGTGACATAAAAGAGTGCCTTGAATTGAATAGGTCTGCGGTTTATGTCAGAATCAAGGTAACCCATTTTGTATAGAACCAGAATTATCTATTGCTACCTTTTTTGATGTATTGATCTACTCCATATGAATACTCCGTTTTTGAAACATTGATGGATTTATACATCATTACGCAGTTTTACTAACCTGTCATTTATACACACAGGGCGAGGACCAACCTACTTTTAGTGTGCACAACCAGGCACCCTCACCTGTAACGCCAAATTCCAGTCCCTTTACCAGGCCAAGACTGTCAGACTCTCTGTTACCTGACAACAGCCATGTGCCCCCACACAGAAGAAAGACATGTGTACCTATCACCAGGAAGGATACCCTTAAGCACTGCACAGCAAATTAGAAATAGCTCAAGCAGATTGTCTAGTCAGGTGCATAATGATGTCAGTTGTGAGGATTCAGACTGTGTGTTTGTGGAGGTAAGTTGAACTTTGGAAGAATTATATAACTATTTGTAATTACAAATGTTGCAATCCTGATTGCAAAGAAGTCAATGATAATTAGCCTCCAAGTCACAAAAGAGGCTGGATGAGGTTAAAATCTTTTAATTTAAGAGGTTACTCGTTTCCCCTGGTGTTCAGAACTCTATTTTTAATTAAATGTGTATGCCTTTGTGATTTTATGTATTTTCCCTCAATTGAGGAAACACGACTGGCAGAGGCTAGAGGGCAAAATCCAGAGGTGCCATCTTTTGAACAGAGAGTGGAAGTGAGTTGCATCCGCTAACTGAAAAATTGTATATATGCAATCAGTTTAATTTATAGTTTGTTAGGACATATCCAGTGCTGAAATACTACACTGTGCTTAATTTTGTGTCTAAGTCTGTGTTGCCACATAATTTGTGTGTTTTCATATAAAGACTGTAGAACAGACACGGACACTAAGGAGAAGCCAGGACATAGAATACCTGGAGGCCCTCAACAGAGACCAGCAAAGGGACCAGGAGAGGGCAAGTCCAAAACGATGCAAATCCATTTGTTTTTCTTAGACATTCACTTTTGTTTTTACTACTTTTCAGTTTAACTTAACTTTTAGGCGAGGGACATACTGAAGAGGTTATATTTACTGGATTGACACAATGCCATTTTATGTTTATTGTTGAGCTGTAAATTGGGGTTTAAATGTCATAAAATGTACAAGTAAACTCTGGCCGTAATACACTTCTCTGTTATTAGGAAGCGCAGAGATTGTCTTTGGAGTGTAGCGAGGAAGCTGCACAGTTGATGGAAGAGAGGAGACTGAATGTAAGTAAATTTGATCCTTTTGTAGAATTTGACAGTGAGCTGGACTTTTCCAAGACCAAAGTTATGTAAATGTCATAGAAGACGAGGCAAGGACAATTTAATGAACATCTTTAGTTTCTGCTCATAAGTATTCAAATTTGGGATGTGCTATATTAACAAAATTATATCTCAATACTTTCTGGGATTTTATCAGTAACAATAATTAGATGATATTTTGCTGAGTGCATTATTGTGCTGGTATCTTAAGGACTACCGTGGACAGCTGACTCCTAAAGTTTTTGATATAAATCATATTCTATTTGGTGGTTCACAGCAGTGATAGAAATTTATCTTTTCCAATAAGTTTAAATTGATTTGTACCTTATATGGGCATATTTACCGTTATAAAGCCATTTTATTACTAAAAGTGTGCATTATCTTTTGAGTCAAATTCTTACAGTCAGTTAGAATAGTAAAACATTTGGGCTGTTACCAAGCAAATTAAATCGGTATCAACAAAATTTGTCTTTGCAATGCAGAGGAAACACAGATGCTGCATCTAGATGCAGGACATAAATGCAGTTAACATGCAATGATTTATGCATTTGTAATGTTTTGATATTTAAACAAAATGTTAAATACTGATATTTGAAATTGTTTAAAAACCGAAAAGATAGCTTTAATGTGAAATTAGAAATTAAACCGCCAGTAGGTGGCAGCAAGTCACTGTTAATAAGGGAGTCACTGCGATTGTGTTACGGGACTGATCAGACGTGCGGATCCATGTGCAAAGCTTTTAATAAAGATGAGGTCATAAACAGGCATAGATCAGGCGATGGCAAAATGACATGTAGAAGGCAAGGCAAGAGCAGTCCAGTAAACAAGCAAGGGTCAGTTGACGACGAACATAATCCAACAGGGCGAGACTAGAGAGATAATCCAGGTACAAAGCAAAAGGTCCAGGCAGGGGCAAACAGTATCCGAACATGGCAAGACGAGAGAGGTAATCCAAAGTACACAGGCAATAATCAGAAGACGAGGAAACAGACAAGGCAAAGAAACTTAAAACAGGCTCCAAAACATAGTTTTCACAACTAGTGATAAGCACATACAATACTCTGCAATTTGAAAGTGATCTCAGTGAGTGTTATATAGTGAATGTGTGATTGGTTACAGCTGTGTGCAATCAGTGCCTTCAGCTGTGTGTGTGTAAGTAGTGCAATGGGTGATGCGAACTGGAGTCGGGTGAAGTGCAACAGTTAGTGTGGTGCAAGAGTCCATGTAGTGAGCGGGTGACCCCTGGTGGTGAGTTAACGGAAGTTCATAGACCAGATTTGTGACAGATTTAACCAAATCATTTAAATGGTTGATTCATTTAGGAACGAAACACCATCATGTTGCTCAGAATTTGGAATTTTTGGAATTATTATTTTTTTTTTTTTTTTTCCAAATAGTGTGAAAACAGAAAATGTGGTGTCTAAAACATAAGTCTCTTAATTAACTTCTTGTTTATTGAACTGTTGCAATATCACATTTGTAATCATGCCAATTTTCAGAGGGAAAAAAATGCATTCTTCATGTGATATTGATTAACTATATTAAATGATATAAAGCTATACATTTCTGTCTCCATATCTTGAATTTTGTGATCATTCTAAGTGTATTTTAATCAGATTTTAATAGACTGAATCATGCAGTGAAAGAACACACTATAAATGCGCATGCGCACTAGTTTTGATTAGACTTCATCATGTAATGTGTTTATGCACTCTGTAGATGTGTTTTGTATGTTTTTTTGCAATATACTCGAGAATGTAAAAAAAAATTACAATATTATCACAGACGATATATATTACACACCCCTAATTGAAATAATGATACATTTGACCTGGTAGTTAATTTACTGATGTTTTTGTAAATCCCACCTCAAGCACACATCTATTCTCAGTCCAGCCAAGGTTCAGATAGGTCCAGAAGCAAATCTCTCATTCTCCCACCCATTGATAGATTTTTGGGACTGTATGTAAATCTCATCTTTACTTCTTTGATGATTACCAAAGCTGTGTTGTCTTGTTTTTACAAGGCCTTACTGGAAAGACGCAGTCGCCTGTGTCCTGAACCTTTAGATGGCTTCAGAATCCAGCTCAAATACTGTGATGGTTCCATGAAGTCGAGGCGGTTCCTACCTACACAGTCATTGCAGGTGTTTCCTACTCCACTCTCTCATCTTGAGATTAACAAGCATGTTCCCTTTCAAGGGAACTTCGAACTGCGTCCTCTAGGGGTCGCTATGGGGAACACCTCGTCGTGACCCGTGTCTGAAGCATACAAATGAAAAAACACCAACGAGTTGGCCGGCGACAACCTCTGACGTCACTACCGGTGCGACTATAAAACAGGCATCGGGAAAACACGTCATTCTCTTCTTCGTCTTCACTGACTGTTTTGTTTGAAGCGTGCATCTGAAAGAACCGGTAAGAGCGCTCTTTCTCTGTCTATCATGGCGACTACTAGCAAGCGTTTAGACAATGTGTGCATCCGTGTCGGCGTTATTTGACACCTGATGACACACACGATCTTTACGTGATTTGTTTGGGTAAAGAGCACGCACGCGATGTCTTTGAGGAGGCAATCTGCGTGCATTGCGAGCATTTTTTCAAGAAAAAAGCTCCGCTCTCGTTCGTCTCTCTTTCCGAAAAAAAAAAAAAAAGGCAGCCATCTGCTTCCCGTGGTTCAGGACCCGCCGTTGCTGAGGCACGGAGGAGAATGAGCTCGTGAGAATTTCAGGTGGATCTGTCTGAATGGTTTAAAGAGGGACTTTCCCTTTCGCGCTCAAAATGGCGGCGGACGAGAGAGAGCCTCGGGAGGATGATGTTATATCTTTAACACTTTCTGATACTGAGGTTAGTGCTCTGCTGGGTTTTTACCCAGGAAAAGCAGGAGATATTTGAGGATGGTGAAGAAGCTGAGGCTGAGCCTTCTCAATTCTCCTGCCCTGCGTATGTAGAGCTGTTGGAGTTTATGGATCGCACCTTGATGAGCATTATCTTTCCGACCATAGCCCTCCAGCTCAGGTGAGCCTTCCATTTCTGCCTGATCTCCATACAGAGATCGAAAGGAAATGAAAGAGGCCATTTTCTTCTCGCATCCATCGGTTTCAGCATAAGAGTTTTGCCGACATCGAGGCGATGCGCGAAAACGGCTATGAGAGGATGCCCCCTGCAGAAAGAACTTTCATTCTGCGGGGGAGACATCCTCTCTTAATCTCCCTCCTTGCCATCTAAGCCCCTTCAAGCAATGCATTTTGCTTAAATGGCAAGGCATACGCAGGAGCAGGTCAGGCTGTGGCTTTATTACAAAATAAATGCTTCAAGCATATCAGACTGATCTGCTGAGAGACCTGGATAGGGGCGAAGGCCTTTTTCCTGATCAGGTAGCCGAGCTGCGCCGCACCACAGGCCTCTCTCCGGGCTACCAAGCAGGCCGCCTCTGCCAAGCGCAGGACTATGGCGGCCATGGTGGTGGCGGAGAGACATCTGTGGATGAACCTGGCAGACATCAGGAAGAAAGAAAAGGCTTTCTTCTCGATGCTCAGGTTTTCGCCTTCTGAACTTTTCGGTATTTCCGTTGAGACGGTGATCGAGAAGTTCGGGGGGAGACGAAGGCGCACTCCGCTGCTTTCAGATCCTTCGTTCCACGAAGGTCCAGGTCTGAGCCCGAACAACATAGGGGTACTGGCCTGTCTCGATCTGAGGATCAAAGACGGGCACAGAAGGCTAGTGTCGCGACTCAAGCTCCTCCCCCACCTGCGGGCAGGGGTAAGAGGAATTGTGGGTCACAAGGGGGTAAGCAGAACCTAAGGGATGTGATCCAGACGAGGCAGCGTTCTCGTCTGAGTCAGAGTGATACTGAGGTATCTACTCGTTCCCTTTAGGGATTTTTAACTTCTGCTTTTATCCTCCCCTTCCTAATTCCCCTGTAACCACCAGCTCTCCACCTGATCGAGGTTAGGTGGAAACCTCTAACGCATAACAGTCTCCTATGCTGGACCTTTAATGTTTTTGGCTGGTTCTATGTTCATAGCAACCACCTTACTGATGGTCCTGACTAAAAGGAGGCGCCCCTTGAGCGGGGCTCCAGCGCAGGAGGGTGGGAGTATAAAAATAACCCTTTCTGTATATACTTATGTGTAAATTGCTGGTGGTTATGTGTCTACGAATAAACTCTGTGAGTTTCCTTTGCAGTGCTCAGTTACAGTGTTTACTAAACACTCGTCAGCACCAGCCATCCGGCTTCATGTTCCGGTATTAGGCGGCTGAGATCACAGGTTTCTGCGGGAGCCTCCTTGATCATCAGGCCTGGCACAGCACTGCAGGGAATTTCATGGATGTCCGGCCAGGTCACCCTGAGGGGTCTCCTGGCCGCTTAGGTGCTGTCGCATCCAGCGGGAAGTGAAGGTGGCAGTTACAGAAGTCTTCTTGTATATGCTGCCTCAGGTGATGCTCCCCTCGCTAGAGGTTTATAAAATTTGAGCTTGCCTCTCCCGTGCGGTTCAGCGCCTCTGCGATGCTTAGGAACCTTTAGGTACACACGCTAAGCTCTGTGTACTTTCTGAAAACCACATGGTGGTCAGTGTGCACGTGAACACTTTGAGCACTTTCTAAAAATCCACGTATTGGTAAGTGTGCACGCAAGACTCTGCGCACTTTCTGAAATCCTGTATGGTAAGGGTTACGCGCTCCACCTCGTTCCCTTTCTTGAGATGATTAGACCTTGGTTCCTTGGGCTCCATTCAGCCAGTGTGTATTTGTTTATACACCTCAAGCATCGCTTCCCTCAACATGAGGGGCTATTCGGGCGATTCTCGTGGTAGTTTAGCAGCGCTCCCCTTTTCCAAGAAGGGTCGCCTATGAGCGCGCTACTCTGTATTCAGGAGTTCTCCTCTCATATGAGACTGAGTTCACTGTTTTTCCCAGAGCGCTCCAGCATTATTTCCACAGATCGAGTTGATGACTCTCAAACATACTTTTTTGAGATGCACCATTCGATCTATGAGCTGCTCTATCAGAGTGCCACGAGAGCCCTTCCTTAGAACAGTATTTGAAAATCCATGATATGGTAAGTGTGCACGTGAAGTCTTTGCACACTTTATGAAATCCACACTGTGGTAAGTTCGCACGCTAGTACTCTGCGTTCTTTATAAAATCCTATATGGTGAGGGCTTCGCGCGGTTGCTTCGTGCCCTTTCTTGAGTTAGTAAAAGCCCCGTTCATCTTGGGCGCCACTCCACCCATGTATCCTCGGATACCTATCTAAACAGGGTGTTGCTACTGGAGATCTGTTGAGACAGCTCCTTCAGCAAGCTTTTTGCGGAAGCAAGCTGTAGCCCCTGTGTGACAGGCTAGACTTAGTATAAAATGCTAGGTTCCTAGCTGTATCCCTTTAAAGGAATCTTTCCTGATTCCAAGCCTTTAGCTCTACCACCGGGCCGAGGCCCTAACAATTAAGTTGGGTATGTAGCTTAGGCCTTTGGCCGTAAGGGGTATTGTCACAGACAGCCGTCTAAACGTCCCATTGAAATGGTAGAGTTGGTACTTAGTGTTCGCCATGATTCTGGCCTGCACTCCCCTCAGCATGGCGGCGTGGGTATACTGTTCCCCATAGCGACCCCTAGAGGACGCAGTTCGAAGTTCCCTTGAAAGGGAATGTCTCAGGTTACGAATGTAACCATGGTTCCCTGAGTCGGAAACGAGACACTGCGTCCTCTGGCTCCCTGCCATGATTCGGACGCAAGCTTCAGACGAAGAAGTGAATGACGTGTTTTCCCGATGCCTGTTTTATAGTCGCACCGGTAGTGACGTCAGAGGCTGTCGCCGGCCAACTCGTTGGTGTTTTTTCATTTGTATGCTTCAGACACGGGTCACGACGAGGTGTTCCCCATAGCGACCCCTAGAGGACGCAGTGTCTCGTTCCCTACTCAGGGAACCATGGTTACATTCGTAACCTGAGACGTTATTTCTCAATTGGTTCAAATTTACCAAAATGTTGTTTGCTAAGATCTCTTGATATTTAAATTAAGTTGAGCTATTTTGCAGTACAGTACCAGACAAAAGTTTGGACTCAGTTTCCCATCCAAGAAAATGGGAAAGAGTGTCAAAACTTTTGACTAGTACTGTACATGAACCTCTGTATAGGCTATAAGTGTGTATGTTTTTCCTGGTATCTGTTTTTTTATGTTTTTATGTTTTGTTTTGTTTTTTTGTATTTAAATAGAACCTTATGGATTACGCTGGCAATGACGACTCGGCCAGTGAAATATTCTGGTTGAGCATGCCAAGTGCAGGCACACGGCTATCAAGCACTATGACTGGAACTCTTGAAGAACATAACTTGACTACACCTTGCACATTATTTGTTCAGTGGTTGGAAGGAGAGGAGGTGGAAGTATGTTATTTATTTCAGTGTTGTTTCCTTGTGTTGAAAAAACAGTCTTATTTTGGTTGTGTGGGGTGCTAATACTTTAGCTTTAAAAGGTAATAATGGACCTTTATGACTTTTTTGACTTCACAGTTTACCTCCACTAGATTCAGACTATGTTCATTGAAAATTACTGAAATAATTCACTGTCTGAATTATATACAGCAAATCCGTTTCAACTCTCCAAATCCTGAATCCAACATTGATGAATGGCCAGAGGCCCATCCTCCACTTTGATTGGACGGCTAATTAGAAAATTAAAGCAGGATTGGATGGCTAATTAGAAAGTGAAAGCATTGAGCGCTGCATTTTACCCAAAGTTGAACATTCTTCAACTCTGGGCGATAAGAAAAAACTTGCAGAGCGCACAAAAATACTCAACTCCCCATTGAAAACAACTGAAAAAATACATTAGATTTGGGGAAAAAATGCATTGGTGGACATGTGGTCTTCTCACAAATGTTATATCTCAGTAAAGTTGATTCATTTCTAAATTATTTTTGTACTCCACTTGTTCTCTTTCAGGCAACGTGCTATAGAGATACTCACAGAGCTCACCAACAAAATTAATTTGGAGGATCGACACACGTCAAATATGATTAATGCATGCAGAGATGACATTTATGGATCTGCAAAACGTGCATTCACTAGACGCCTGTTCGACCCATATAAGCCACTGGGAGTCATGTTTATGGATCTTGGCAATAACGCAGAAGGGGCAGTGGATGATGGTGGGCCAACAAGGGAATTTTGTCGTCTCCTAATGAAGGATATACAGAACAGGTGCCTGTTTGAAGGGCCAGATCATTCAAAATTACTGGCCCTGGATAGTCATGGTAAGCATTTTGTTATATTTATATTTATTCAAGGGTCCAATCCATGCAAGGGGTGGTCAACCCGCTAATTTTCTTAGGCTTGATTGTGTTTATAAGGGTGCACTGTAACATGTTCATTCTTCGTTTCAAAAACAAAAAATCACATTATTGTTCACATATTTTACCTTTATTCTACACAGCTGTTTCCGTTCTCCTAAATCAGTCTGTTGAAGCATTTAGCTAGCTGGCTAGTGGAGCTAAACAGCACTGCCCTTTGTTTACATCTTTGCAACAACATAAAATTAACAATAGAAGCTATTAATGAAAAACACAAAAACAAAGAATAAAAAATACAGGTTGTGGCCCATAAACAACAGCTGCTCTTAAAGTGGGAACTGCTCCATCTTTCAGGACAAGTTTTTGGTTGAATCCAGTGTTCTAACAAATAATGCATACCTATCAGATCATTCTACCAACATTGTTTTTTTAATATTGTAAGGTTAGCTTCAGGGTTGGGGTAGATGTAGGCATTAATAAAGCCTCAAACCACATTAATATCCTGTTGGACACTCAAACTGATAGGTAGCATTTTTCACTCTCGAGAGGAAACTGTTCTTCGTAAAATGTGCAGTACAGGGAGCAATATTTGGATAATTTTCAACAGAGTTAAACATACATTTTAACCATTGTTCCCTAAGTACAGCGTCCCTAGAAAGACAGAGCAAAGAGACCCTGCAATAGTGGCGAAAATAACAGTGATTTGACGTCATGGCAACAACACTCTACAACACACTACAGTCTTCCTCTTCACTCCAACATGGCCTAACCCCCTTTATTGCGTGTTCCCAGGGGCAGGGTTTATGTAAATTTTAGAGTTTGTGATGCCACCAACTCAAGAAATAGCTCACTGTAGTCCCTACCAGCCATTTGTTGTAGGCCTTACATATCAAATTCTGTAAAAGACAATTTCTGTCTTAGCATTGAACTTTGAGACAAATTTTGACAAATGTGAATACAAATGTCTGTTTGAAACTTTTTCAGCCATCTCAAAAGGGGATTACAAATTGCTCGGAAAAATGATCAGTATCTGCCTGATTCATGGTGGTGTAGCACCCCACTTCTTTGCACCACGACTGTTCAGTCTGGTTGTGGGTGAGGCTACAGAAGATGTGGACCTGACAGAAATTGTTGATGAGGTGTTCAGGAGCCAGCTGCAGAAGGCACGTGTATTTGTTAATGCTGATACCAAGTCCTGGATAATACAGTGTTTCTGCCAAAGTAGAAGTTGATATGTTACTAAGAATAAACTACTTTTTTTAGATCCAAGATGCCATAACCATCGAGGAGACCAGGGAGGCTTTAGAAGAGGCTTCAAACAGCCTTTCTCTCCTTGGGTCTTTAAACATCCAGTGTCGGACTCTGGAAGACAGGGAGATAGTCGTCCAGTGTGCAGCGAAGTTCTACCTGGAGGGGCGACTTAATGCTGCAATGGAACAGTTGAGTCAAGAATTTCATATTTGGGACACATTTTGCCAACAAGATGACTGCTCATAAAAGTAATAACTTAATTGATTTAAGAAAAAAAAAAAAGACAAAAACATGAACAAATTATTTAAGATGTGAAAATAGTAGAAATCACAACAAACAAACCAAGATCAGATATATGAATTTTACAGACTGATTATGGGTTAATGATTATATTAACATTAATTATTGTAAAATGCTTAAACACAAATGTAGCTACTTTTTTACCCACAACATTTGGAAATGTAAAAAAAGAGCACAGGTTATATGAACTTAAGTTTAATGACATTTGGTAGCATTCAAAAGTACATTAACAAATAAGCTTTTAATGATTGTGTAATTTCTGTTCAAAATTATTTGTATATTTGATAGTTTAATGACATTTGTAAGCATTAATTTATGATCCGTTAAGCATTATATGTTTGTTAATGATTTATTAATGAAGCTCTAAATCATTATAGTTTGACAGATGATTTACAGAGTACACGATCATATGAACTGAAACTTTAATGACATAATAACAAGTACGTTAGTAAACATTAAAAAGCATATATTTCTAGCTATGTGAATATACATTAACTAAAGATCTGTTAAGCATTATATAAATGTTTGTTATTGATTTATTAAGGAAAGTTATTATAAAGTGTTACCAAACTTATTCATTAGTTGCTAATGTGTGTCTGAAATGAAAACAATTATCTCATTGTTACACACTGTAGGTTTGTGGATGGTCTGGGATGTTTAGGGTTGCATGCTGCAATAAAGGCAAATCCGAAACATATTCGATATCTGTTCCTGGCCAAAGAGGACCCGCTGACTGCCCAGGACCTTATTTATGTATTCAGCCCACACTTTGCAGAGGAGGGAAGCAATCACAGACGCAGTGAAATAAGAACATATGCCTGGTTCCGTGACTTCTTGCTAGTAAGGAAGGTATGATGTCAGTAGTAAGCAAAGCTATATAGCCAAAACCTAGTTTCAGATATTTTTTATGATGTTTATATTATTTTCCACAGGTGGAGAAATGCAAGTGGACCAAAGTAAATGCCTTACTCTGCAAGAGGTTCTTGCCTTTGCTTCTGGGCTGGAAGAGTTGCCCCCACTGGGATTCAAAAACCAGCCAATCATTGAATTCATACATACTGACCGCAAATTCCCTGAAGCCAACACATGTGATGTAGTCCTCCGCCTACCAGTACACAGGAGCTATGAGGAGTTCAGCAACCACATGTGCAGTGGGATTTTGCAGGCCACAGAGTTTGGAATGGCATAAAAGTCATGTTCTTTGTGTTGTTTTGTTTGTTCTATCAGATTCTAATCAAACTGAAGTCATTCAAATAAAGAAGTATTCCCAACCCAGAGTTGATTATTCAAAACGAGTCATATCCTTTTTGTGTGCAATTCTTGGATAGCATTATATTGTAGACTAATCTAATAAACCTAATGACCATAATAAACATGTAGCTACAATAAAAACAGTATTTAAGACAATGTTTTATCATCCTTCAGAAGCGTGCAGATCCTCATTTATATCAGGACTGGCGACACCAGCAGTGCACAATGTAACGATAACTTGTATACCAGGAAAACATTTTTTCACGTTTTTATGATATGTCATTATTAAAAAAAATTAAATAAAACATTAAAATGTGTCGTTTAAACGACATAACATCTCATTATGACCGAGTGGAAAAAAAATAATATGTATGCGGCAGCAATGCCTTACCGTAATACCCCATATATAGCGGACAAAGCATTACAGACTCGTGCCCTATTAAGTGAGCACACGCTTTCGACGTGCCATTTTGAAAACACTAGGAGAGCGCGCGTTCCTTTCGCCTGTTTGGATACTTAAGACGTTTTCACCGCCAGTTTGGTTGACCTGTTTGCGCGTTTTTGGTGACTCCAAAGCGCGCGTCAAGAACGCTCGTTTTTACAGCAAATCACACGTCGAGGACGCGCGTTTTGATACACAAAAACGCGCGTTTCCCGCAATCCCAAAGCGCACGCTAAGAACGCGCGTTTTTATGGCAAATCGCGCATCAAGGACATGTGTTTTGCTGTTAAATCGCATGATTTTGACGTGTCAGTGTGTAATCAGACGCCCGAGCAGGCGTTTATGACTACTTTGGCTTGCCATATTTTTTGTGATTTTTTAGTGAGACGCCCGAACACAGCATTAAAGGAGATGTATGTTAGTAAAAATTGCATTTACTATAGTAAATGTGTTTCAGAGATTTCTCCTGTACCAATGACTGATGTGAGAACATAGTGCGCGTGCCATTTTGTGTTTGGTTATGGCCACTGCAGCAAACACAGAACGTTCCCCTAACGTTAGTTTTTGGTTCCCGTTTGGTTATTTAGAAAAAAACCAAAAAATAACGTTAGGGGAACGTTCTTTTTAGGTTATTTTTTTCCAAACCATAAAATAACGTTCCCGGAACGTTGCAGGATGGTTCTTTTTAAATAACCTAAAAATAACCTATAGAGAACGTTCCCTTATGGTTATTTTTAGGTTATTTTTTTGCAACCATAAAATAACGTTCCAAAAACGTTGCAGGGTGGTTATTTTAAAAATAACCTAAAAATAACCTATAGAGAACGTTCCCTTATGGTTATTTTTAGGTTATTTTTTTGCAACCATAAAATAACGTTCCAAAAACGTTGCAGGGTGGTTATTTTAAAAATAACCTATAGAGAACGTTCCCTCATGGTTATTTTTAGGTTATTTTTTGCAAACATTCCCAGAATTCTATCTTGGTCAGTTTTAGTTTATTCTTTTCATTCTTGATTATTTATTTTTGTGCAATAGGAGTAGGAATTTACAAATAACACTCAAATGGTAACATTGTTTCATTTCATTAATCGTAACTATTCAGAATTGCTGGACATATCACTGACATTAATAAATAAATTTGGTTCATCAGAGCAAAAACTAACTTACTGTTATTCGATTTTAACTGTTACACTATTGTTTTTGAAAGATCTTGTGACACTGAAGACTGGAATAATGATGCAGAAAATTCAGCTTTGAATCACAGGAATGTGTTACATTTTAAAATATATTCACATAGAAAAAATAATTTTAAATTTATTCTAAATTGTATTAATATTTCACCCCAGATAGCACACGTACGTTGCGGAGACATATGTGAAAAAGCAAATGAATCAGTAGAACTCTGGTTTTTAATGTAACACCATGTCACACCATACGC
The DNA here is from genome assembly GCF_018340385.1 of Cyprinus carpio. Lineage (NCBI taxonomy): Eukaryota > Metazoa > Chordata > Actinopteri > Cypriniformes > Cyprinidae > Cyprinus > Cyprinus carpio. The sequence goes on along the minus strand of NC_056573.1, from coordinate 24,493,617 downwards.
AACCGTTGTTGCAAAGAGCTTGGACTACGCCAAAAATAGAACGAGGAATGATTTTACTGAAGGGGATTTGTCCAGTCCCGTCGCTTCCAGTGTAGACATTAGTGATTATGGTTTCCTTAATACAAGCAAAGTATTTCTAGAGTATACACTAGAGACAGACTTTTTTTTATTCCCTTAATACCCTTGGCTACTTTCACTCTCTACGAAAATACAACAGAATATATATATATTAATTAAAATAATATTTAGTATAGAAATTGTAAATTGATAAATTTGCATTTATTTGTACAAATGTAGATAATGTAAACATGTCAATATAAATTGTTACATTTCCTGTACAAATGTGTTGGTTACATACAAAAACAAATATGTTCGCTATGGACAAACAAGCAGACAGATGTATCAAGGCTGTAACCAGTAAGTGGTAGATGTGGTGGTGATGGGGCATCATGATGGTGAGTAATGATGCAGATTGTTTCTGCTGGTATGACAACACACTCCCAGCCTAAACTTTTCCATAGGTGGAATCCACCGATGAATCCCCACTGAACATCCTAAATGTGGTGACCAAAAAAGATGTAGTTCTGAAAAAGTCCTTAAACAGCTGAGCCACAGAGAGGTCAGGAGGTCGGGAACTCATGGTGACACTTCTGTACTCCTGGAAAAAAAAAAAATTATATATGTAGAATATTAATCCTACATTTACAAAAATATTTTACTAAAATATAAATATTATCAGTTATTACAAGTTATCACAATCGCATAATGCATTTTTCTTCAATATTGTGCAGCCCTAGGTTTTGGCATACAAAAATACAGTCAACGTTGTTGAAAAAACAACAACAACAAAGAAAAAACATACCTAAAAGTGGAGTTTGTAGGAGAAAAGACAACTAGATCTGTATAGATTAGATCACGGTGGTCTCCATAAATAGACCGGTTGCCGAAGAGTGGATGATGGGGGGACCACAGCCAAACATCAGGACAGAAGTCTGCATGAGTCAGGTAAGCAGAATAAATTGCACTATAAATAAACATTAATAAAACAAATGGTAAAGTCACTAGTCAAAGTAGTTTATTGGTTTAATCCCTAAAAATCAAAGCAATGTATAACTATATGACAGCACACACAAAGGCTCTTTTAAGAGCTATATACTGAGAGTGTCTTTTTATTTATTAATTAGCATGTTATGATGAATCTGGCAAATCAGAGATGCAGGATGCAAATTTTAATTAATTTATTAATTAGCATGCTATGATGAATCTGGCAAATCAGAGATGCAGGATGCTAGTTTTTATTTATTTTTTAAGAATTATTTCTTTAATGCCTTCTTTAAGAAATATTCTAGAAAATGTTCCTTTTATAGCAAAAACAAGCAATAATAATAGTTATTATTATTCTGAATAATATTCTCTATATTGCACAAGGCTTAATGAATAACTTTCTTAATTTGCACATGCTTTAATGCCTTTAGGAATTTTATGGATTTATAGTATTGCATACATTTACATTTCTAACATAATTACAGAACATAAAATTATATTCTTTAATTTTTAGAATTTTGCTATGCGTTTACGTGTATCGGAGTTGATTTGGGATCAAATGTTATGTTTGTTGCTAACTTACCATAGGCTATGCACTGCCGTTGCTTGTAAAACGCGTTTCTTCAACATATGGTAAAACCATTTAAAATTAGTTCACTTAAAAAAAAAGTTACAATCCCAACAATGTCAAACATACTATCATAAAACCATACATTTCCACCTATCATACCATGCTTACCTCTCAACCATCAACGTATCATACACAGTGAGAAGACTCGTGTTCAGCGTGACTGACTCCTTCTTTATCCATTGGCTTATTATCGACTCGCGTGCGTTCATCGCCACCTATGGGATTGCTCAATTATCTTTAACAGAGTGGAACTCTCAAATTGGAAGGGGAGAGGGGAGGGGGGGGGGGGGGGGGGGTGATATCACCATATGATATAACTTATATTTTTGGTAACACCATTCCCTTGACTATAGCAGGAAAGCGCAAACACCACACTATTTGAAAACCCTATGTTTTTCTCTACGTTTAATGCCAAGTTAACGCAGTGTGTCATTATATAATTGTACATACAATTTTTTAAAAATTAAAATAAATAAACTTTTCTCTCAATGCTTAAATTCTTACTAGCGTGCCAAGCCCGCGAAACCGGGCAGCCGGTTTATATAATCCGGGGTCTGTGCCCACCGCGCGCACAGCCTGACTCCCCTTTGAGCGACATCCCCAGCAGTGCGTTTTCCTGAGGTAAATGACTTTTTACTTAATCAGTTTGGTTAAATTACTTTTTAAAAGTATGGGCCGACAATAAAAGTAAATGACATTTAAAACTATGAAGAAAGTAAGTAATATTTAATTACAATAAGTAATTATAATAAACAGTCTGTGGGAACAGTTCGTTTTTCTGAGGATTATAACTACTAAAATAAATAGCAGGCGTTTCACTCATGAAACCCATTAAATTGTAATAAAAATTGGGCTGTCTTTTTCGGTAAATGTATCACATCTCACACAGAGAACGATTTTCCGTCTTTTTATACAGTCCGCTCATCGGAGCCGTAAAGACCGTTAAATGCCGTTACATCTGTGTGACGTCATTGGTAATGAAGCGAATCCGCTCCGTTTGATAGACGCTCTTTTGTTTCTTTTTGTTTCATCCTTAACAGATTACATTGCATTTGAATCAAGTTAAAGGTGTAATCTGCCGATTGTCCTGCAGGGGACTGCATAAGTCTGTCTGCTTACGATGCATTTAGGGCTTTACGATTACTCCAGAACACTCGTAGATGTACGATGATTTTCAAGTGCTACTTAAGTTACGATGCTTTTGAGAAACAGACCGTAATATTAAGATCATTAGTTTGAACGTTTTTACGAACTTCTAAGCTTATTACGAAGCTTTTGGGAAACGCAGCCCTGATAAGTTGAATCAAGTGTTAGATAAGGGAGACATACAAAATGTGCAGGGCTAGGGGTACTCCAGGACAGGTTTGAGAATCCGTGCTCTACGGCAGGGGTGTTCAATCCTGCTTCTGGAGGGCCACTTTATTTTAGCTCCTACCCTAATTAAGCACACCTGAACCAGCTAATCAAGGTCTTACTATGAATACTAGAAAGAGCATGTGTTGAGTCAAGTTGGAGTTAAACTCTGCAGGAAAGTGGCCTCCAGAACCGAGTTTGAACACTCCTGATCTGCAGGTTTTCTGTAGGCCTTAAAAATGTCTTAAAGCGGAGGATCGCCCCTGCCCTTTTTATCACCAATGGTAAAGTGTCCTTTCGGTCCGGTCAATGTTCCCCGATGCGAACCGCGATTTCCACCCCAATTTTGTATTATTTTTTAAATTGGTTAAAACGTTGCGGGGACAAAGTTTTTTTTCTTCTTCTTCTTCTTCTTCTTCTTCTTCTTCTTCTTCTTCAAACTTTTAAGTGTGCCTAATATAATCTAGACCACACATTAATGCACTGTGTCCCTTAAAATAATTAAATTTACCTGCTCTTAAAAAAGGTCCTTACTTGGTCTTAAAAAGTTCAAAGTTATTTATGAAGTATTCGTTTTAACCTTCAGAAAAACCCTGCTCTACAATAAAATGCTCACCCAACTATGTCATCAGAATTTTGAACTGTAGTATTGTTACATTGTGAGTTTAAGTTAATGGTATTTATCTCCCATCTTTGTTAATATATATTAGGTGAACTACCTACGGTCAATCGGGGGTTCGAATCCAGGAGCAGCTGTTCGGAAAATGCTGCGTAAGGTGGCAACCAATGAGGTCCTGGGTGCATACAGCCTTCGGGGGAAGAAATCAAAACTAGCCTTCCAAGACCTCAGGATTTGTTCCATTATTATAGGTAAGTTTAAATCAAACTGAAAATTACTTTAAAGGATTATAATAAAGTAACTGTCTTGAATATTACATTGTAGAATAAAATACGTTTTATGCTTTCAGGGGAGCGTTTCCCTAAACCTTCTTAACGCTGTACATCGTTCTTAAGTTAAGCTGTAGGCCACCTTATGATTAAAGTGAAAGTCGTAACATTTGTCAAGTAGCCCTACTCGGAATTGGTGCTCTGTATTTAACCCATCCAAGTGCGCACACACACAGCAGTGAGAAGTGAACACATCGTGAACACACACCCGGAGCAGTGGGCAGCTCCAGCGCCCAGGGAGCAACTTGGGGGTTCAGTGCCTTGCTCAAGGGCACTTCAGCCGTGGGTATTGAGGGTGGAAGGGAGCACTGTTCATTCGCTCCCCCCACCTACAACTACTGCCACCTACAACCATCAGGTTACAAGTCCAACTCCCTAACCATAAGGCCACAGCTGCCCCCATTAATACGTAATAGTAATACCTTCTGTAAGTCATACTTTCGTAAGATTGGTCTGGACCACTATTTGACAATTAACAGTTCTTTTACATCGCATTCTATACGAATATAATAGTCGTGCAAAATAAAACAATGTGCCGTCCGCGAAGCCATTTATGTGCACTAAATCTTTAGAAATCAAACAAACAAATTAATTAACTAATTAATTAATCGCACCACAGCAAATTAAGCAGGTTTTTTTTTTTGGTATTTGGAGGCGTACAAATGGACGCAATTTGATGAATATTTAACTTTGTAGTCTGCCGGCTTAAACCATAGACTGTAAAAATGTCGTTACTGGACGGGTAAGTCAGTTGTGTTGTTAGCTAACGTAATCGATCCCGGCCTTTGTAGCGCGCTAAGAGACAGTTTTGCATCTGCATAACAAAATAAATTTTAAAACATGTGATGATACGAAATGAAGACGTATAATGAAGAAAAATAATATTTAGAAAAAACAAGTAAAAATCAATTACTTTTTTAACATTTAAGGCCTGAAGGCAAACTCCCATTTCTTGAAAGCTGTCCTACGTGATCGTGAATAGAACACATTTGACCGCCCAGTTAAAAGCGAATTTAAAAACCCTGCATAATGATAGCAGCTCCCAAACGCGGGAAAATTAGAATTAAGTACTGAAGTAAACAGTTCCCCGCAGTACATTGATATCAACAAATTCGGCACCACCGCCATGGACAGCACCTCGCAACGACGCACGTAAGAAGGTATACCTCAAGTAACCCCCTAAGGCAGAAAAGTTGGCATTTTGAGATATATCTAAAAAGCAGAATTGTGAGGAAAGTCGCAAATACCTTTTTATTTATCCGAAAACAGGCTTCCATTAACTTGTACACATGGAATAAAAATCTTGCACGGGAAATTCAAAGCATAAACAAATGGTTTACATTCCACAAACTTTAACAGCCCTAAATATTTGTTCGCATGCGTTAAAAGGTTAACTTGAAAGTCCCATATATTACGATTTGACAAGCTGATCGTAAAAGTATGCTGAAGTGACTCTTTATGGTTATGCATGAATGTATATGTATTAATTTATGAAGTAGAGTATTTATTTAACTGCTCGTGTAATTTAATCTGATTTTCATGCTCCTTAAGCTACATTTATTTCTTTGTTACTTTTACAGATGACTGAGGCAGAAGAAGAGAAAGACGAGTACAGAGGAAAATGATTATAAACATTTTGTAGTTAGCTGGTAGTAATTTATAGTTATAGTTAATTTATTTGTTCATGCTACATGCTTGCTTTTGTGTGTGTATTTTTATATATATATATATATATATATATATATATATATATATATATATATATATATATATATATTATATATATATATAAATGTATTGGATGATTAAATGTATTGGAATTCGACAATAAAACTATGGATATGAACATGGACTGTGGACTGATTTATTTATATAAATTTACTGTTTTATCTGTAACTATGTACCAATGGAGAAAAAGGTAAGATTTAATTAATTTTTTGTGTTGGGTTGGGTTAGGCTAACGTTAGTCTAACGTTCCCCTAACGTTAGTCTAACGTTCCCCTAACGTTAGTCTAACGTTCCCCTAACGTTAGTCTAACGTTCCCCTAACGTTCTACAAACCAGAAACTAACGTTCTATTTCCGTAAAGAAAACTTTCCTGGCTAACCAAAAACTAACCTTAAAAATAACGTTTTGGGAACCAAAAACTAACGTTCCCAGAACGTTTTGGGAACCAAAAACTAACGTTCCCAGAACGTTCTGGGAACCAAGAATTGTTAGTAAGGTGGCCACTGCTTTTTCTATAATGTATTTCTATAATAAAAAAACATGTGATATTTCTTATATAATTAGCCTCAAACAAACATAATTCTTATTATCAGTGATTAAAAGATTAAATGAAAAATGGATTGCACAACCATCAATTAGGTGGCGATATGCAGTAAGTATGTAAATGACCATTGAACAAAAGAAGAAGAAAGAAGCAGCAATGTTGAGAATGTATTGTGTGTTAACCGTGAACGTATTCTGAGTTGACTGAACTTACTCCCAGGTGCATTTATGGAACCAGCATACCTCAAATAAGCCAGATTTGGGTTAATCAACTAAGAGTTCAGGGTATATGTCACGGAACGTTAACCTTGCTTTCTGGAATACTCCCCTGTTCTCACCTAAGTCCGCGTTTATTATTTCAATAATCTGCAGGATACCGAAGCACCCATGGAGATATGTGAAGTACAACTGCTCATTTCCGCAAATTACTTTTTTGTCGTAAGATTGGTGCGCAGCCACCTTATATGTGCGAGGCTTCTGGTGTCATTCGCTTCTAGTTATTTTTATTTTACAAAACAGCTAATTGTGCTGCTTGATATTGCAAATTGAATATTGTCATAATTATAAACACTGGTTTATAGTGCACACAGTTTTACCATTTACTTTACTTTCCTATTCTTGAACAATATATACAACAAGCATTTTATAAAATCATAGCATGTTCATTTTTTTTTAGATTATTCTCACCCGGTCTGGAGTATCATATATATGGCCGTCACTGTTAAGTTTCTGCATTTCCTGAGCCTGAAATTTTTAAACAAAACTTGTACAGTAAAACGTTCTATCAAGGAGTAATAGTTAGTGTGTGCATATACTTTTTAAAAACAAAAGCTAAAGCTAAAAACTTTTACCTTTATTTAGGAGAACTCTTAGTGGTAAGATAAAATGTTTCGTGAATACGGGCCCTGCTGAATTAATCAACAATGACTTTTTACTAAAGTCAATTTTATTAACTGTTTTTATAATTCGAAATGCTACATTGTGCTACTTTATTATTATTATTTTTTTATTATTTAACAACTATTTATATAAATTATTTTCACATTGAACCTGCATGATTCTTATCACATTACTGACATAAATTTATAATCTTTGCTGATGACAAAAAGTAAATTTTAATAATCAATCCAGATAATTGTTTTAGTTGCTGAAGGATTGGGCATATTCTGTTTTTTCAAGTGTTTTCTTGAGTAATCTCTTCTGTTTATAACCGAAATGTTTAAATGCTTTCTGCTATGCAAAGTCAAATATTGCCTTCAGTTAAATAATATAGTTATGTCTCTTGTTTAGGTGAAATGTGGTGATAATTTTGCTATACAATGTTGACAAAGATAAAAGGCAGATTTATGTATTAAACATTTTGGGAAGTCTGACATGAATAAATAGAACTGTACCACGTGACATCAGTGATGCCTGCGAGCTTAATGATGAACAGTAATTTGAAGCTTACCTCAATTTGAGCATAGAGTGTATTACCTTCTACTACCTCGTCCTGGGCACCTATAAGGTTTAGAATTTACAGCAATATATTAACATCAAGATGTCAAATAATAAAGAATATTTATGGTATTTTATTAAATTAAATGTAGCATGCAGTTTAGTAAGAACAGAAGATGTGTATATTGGCTGTTAATTCTAAACTTCTCTAAATTCAGTTTCATTATGTTGTGGAACTTATGCATCCGAAGGTTGAAACAACAGGTACTGTATCTTGTAAACCATTTCAGTTATAAATGAATATAACAATAACGATTACATTATTCTTTAGTAATTCATTGCATTTGTTTGCTTCTGCTACTTATTCTGGATTTTCTTGAATGATTGTTTGCTATTCCTTGTTTTGTTTTGTTTTTGGCACCAGCAAAGAACAAATATGCTTCTGTCCTCTTTTTAGTTATGTGCAAAACATTAAGATTTAAACCTGAACAGGTTGTGTTTAGGTGAATATGCAGTCTAAAAAATTAAGCTCTAAACTGGAAAAACTAGAATGTACTGTAGTTAAAGATGAATAGTTGTTAGTTGCTGAATGAATAATGAATAGTTGCTGTATGTCCTACTTTGTCTTGTTCTAAAAGCAAATAAAAAAAGAGTTGTTTTTAAAGATCTTTACCAGTTGGTTACCTCGGCAGTGAAATGCCGCTCCATTTGAAAGCAGGTGATGGCGATTTAGCGCTAATCACGGAACCAGATTTACTGACTAGATGCGCATGATCATATCGTTAGATATATCGCCCAGCCCTAGCAAAGGCTGTGAATTAAAAAACATCTGCACAGTGTCAGTAGTAAATGCTGCTCGATCTCTGCAAGCGCTGTGAGGTTGAGTCACTTATAACGTGCACCTGAAAAAGTAACACGCGCCAAACATCTTCCCAAACTTAATGAGAAGCATTTATAAATCTTTTGTCTAACAAAAGAGAACATTTAATAACATGATTTTACTCCACAACATCAGTCGAGTGTTTGAATGAGGCAGAAAATATATTATATACTGTAATAAAGGCTATGTTGTTTAGCAGTGGATTATAAATTTACTTTATTATAATTAAAATACCCAAGATTAAAGAACACAGATAAACCATATATTGTCACAGTTGTGTATTTATTGTCTTCATGTCAGTTCAAGGAATTCTATGGCTGTGTTTGAAATGGCACACTAGATTACTGCTTACTGTGTGTTTTTGTTGTTTTAATTTTTTTTTAAGCGGTTGTGTGGATGTGTTTGGTGTCAGACGGCTCCACGATGATCATCGTTTGGTCTTCGCCAGAGTGACTGTTTGTTCTTATATTGTTTTATGTGCTAAGATGCTAGCAGTAACGGAACACATCTTAACGACGACGTTAGTTTGACAGTCGTCTATGTTCCAAGGTAAACCACTCTCAGAGGTCAAGCGAAACACCTGGATTATTGCGAAGGAGGATGGAGAAGTCATTGCAGCTCATTGCAATTGCATGGCAGGGTAAGTAATTTATGTTGGCTAGGATGTTTACAACGAGATCACACACACACATTGTACTGCTAGCATACTGTGTACTTCAGAACCAGCGGAGAGAGAGCTTTAAGGAATAAACATGTTGATTAATGTAAAGTGCTACTCCATCCATATTAGTATAAGTAGGCTATATTGCACATCATCAAAATGTGCTGATATATATGATACTTTGCCACTTGTGCAGATTGCATTTGAGGTTTAAAAAATGTCATATTGTATTCTGTTCACAGACTATCAGAATCGTGTTCTCATGTAGGGGCAGTTCTTTTTTCCATTGAAGTTGGGGGTAAAGATGCGAGATTCAGCTTCCTGCACAACAGAGCAGTGCAAGTGGCTGATGCCATCACATGTAAAAAAGGTAAGGTGACACGTTCACAGCAAACCAAATGTGGGACAGACAATGTTATTTTGGGACACTGTTTAACAATAGGCTAAATTATGATGTTAATTAAAGGGATAGTTCACCCAAAAATGAGGGCGCACACAGCACAAAGAACCAGCCAGCCAATAGGAAGCCCTATTAACCCCTATTCTGTCCAATCATCCTCCAGTGTGATTATTTAACATTCTTAGCAAGTGGAGACACACAATATATTGTATATGTACAACTCTGTTACATATACTGCCTACTATCTTTTTAAGAATAGTGTGTGAAACAGTATACTATGGGCTCGGTGCACAAGATGGCGTCGGTGAGCTTTGGCGACGCGAGTGCATACTTACTTCCGGTCTTGTGATGCTCACATTTACTGTAAGGGAAACTTACATACGAAACTTGGCTAGATGGATATAATGAATGTTTTTCAGATTAAACAGTGGATATTGTTATATCAAAGACATGATAAAACATCCTCCCTACATTGTTGTGTACCTCTGTGTGGAAATTCATCAAGATACATCGCGAAGATTGCTTTATTCTTTCTTCTGTTGATTATGTGGTTCAGCATCAGCGGTTATCGGTCCACAGGGATCTTTTCATTCAAACACAAACCACTCACACTGCTGTAGAGTTGAAATTGTCACTGCGTTTCTGCAGATTTTTACACTCACTTTTAACTCCACTGATAGAGCAACTTTACTCCCCAAAATGTTGAAAATACTCTTTTTGGGTTAAAATAACTTTACTCTGAAATATTAACACCCCATTTTTTACTGTGTAGAGTCCCTTATGCTCATGTTTAGTCACTGGCTTAGTGAAGCGGAAATGAGTGTCTGACTAGTTGTGGTAAGAAGTCACAGTCCTTCTCACATGTCAAACTTCCTTCACTGAAAACCCCACAGAGAAGCGAACATTTTTGTTCACTATGATGGCATTTAGGCTGCTCCTGTCCTGTGTTCTTCTTACGTCAGGTACAAAATCCAATCATTTTACTATTCTAAATAAGTCTTTGATTAATGTTTTCCTCTGGTGACAAATCACTAAACTGAAGGGCATTTTTAAAATTCTCTCTGAAATTAAAGTTTTCATTCCTAATGTTTCGTTACCAGTCTTTTTATGACATATTAATCCATTCTTTTTTGGAATTGTTTTGGTTTCACTTCAGAAATGTTTCACTGAAATGTTGCCGGGATTTTACGAGATTTAACTGATTTGTTACAATAGATACTCTATTGATAAATGTGATCACACCAGATCTCACTGTTTGATTCTACAATGATGGAAATCACATTAGTGTAATCACATTGTGTAATCTGATGTCACCATTATTATTGTGGTTAGTGTTACCGTTGATTGGGAATTTGGACTTTTTTGGTCTTGATCTTGGCTGTTTTTGTGATCTTTACTGAGAGAAACAAAATCTTGTTTTTATGCTACAAAATGCATTAACTAAAGAATTTAACTACACTATTTAGCTTGTGTCAACTGTATGATTACTGTCCATGATCTGTCTGTCTGTAATAAAAGGCTTATTTTCTCTCTCCTCAGGGTTCAGTGCTGAGATCTCTGTGTGTGTTCAGACGGGAGGTTATGTTCTGTTGGGTTGGATGTAAAGACAAATAAAATATTTTGATCTTTTATCCTGGAGTAATGATAATTCAGAGAATATAGTTAAATATTTGCATAACTCTAAAGAAGTAAAACTTCACTCTTCCTACAAGGACAGAGTGGATTTCAATAATAAAAACTTCTCTCTGACACTGAAGAACATGCAGAAGACAGACAGTAGACTCTACACAGCAAGAACAAGTGGAGAATCAGACAAGAATATTGTTAAATACAGAGTATCTGTTATAGGTGAGTGTGACGTGTACTGCTTAGTCTGTGATGTAACTGCATATAATGTTAATTATATTCGATTTATATTTGAAATCTGTATATTTTATCTGAAAACCTTTATTTGAAAACAATATAAAGGGGTGCACATAAGTTTTTAGGTCTGGTTCTCATGAGAGCACCTGGAGATTTGGTTTGGTTGTGTTTTGTGGGGATGGTTGAGAATTTTTGTTATGTTTTATTGTGGCTTATTTCTTTAATCAGGAAAGAGCTACAGTGATGATATTCATACTGCACATGCTTAGTTAGCCCCTCAACCTTCCTGGAAGAAATTAGCCACATGTGACCATTCCTTCTACAAAAAAAATAAATAAATAATAATAATTTTCATGGTTAAAAAAAAAAAAAAAAAAAGCGTTTGTTTTAATGATCAGATTTTTTGTCATACTAAGTTATTTTTTTCGTGGCGCATAGTAAAAACATGTTTTTTTTTTTTTTTTTTGCTTCTAATTTTTTTTTTTTTTTTTTTTTGTTTTGTGAATATTATATACATTTTTTTATCACGGCTGTCAGTGTTGGGACAGTTGCAACTGTTTAAAAACAGTTATATTTAAAAAACTTACAACTCTCCATACTCTGATTCGATTACTGTTCCTGAGGTAAAACACACCCTCCTCATTAGTGAAGTGAAGTGATGTGACATACAGCCGAGTTTGGTGACCAATTATGGTGATTCATGCTCTGAATTTATGCTATGCATTTTACACAGTGAACACACACACACACCGTGAACACACACCCGGAGCAGTGGGCAGCCATTTGTGCTGCGGCGCCCGGGGACCTTGCTCAAAGGCACCTCAGTCGTGGTATTGCCGGCCCGAGACTTGAACCCACAACCTTAGGCTTAGGAGTCAAACTCTCTAACCACTAGGCCACTCCCTGGACAAAGAAATGTAGAAATAAAGAAATGTGGAAATAAATAAATATAGAAATAAATACATATATGTGGAAACAAATAAATGTAGATTAGGCAGATATCCAAATTATAAATAAAAGAAAATAAATATAATATTAGATATATAAATAAATGAAACAAATAAATGTGGAAGAAATAAAAATATACATTAATAAGGAAATTAGTATATAGTATAAAGTATACATTAATATTATTATTATTACTTTGTATATTTATTTATTTAATATTGCATTTTACATTTCTTTGTATATTTATGAATTTATTTATTTCCAATTTTGTCAGGTTTGCCATTCCATAGTGTACCACTTATGTGAACCTTGAATATAAATTTGTAAAGCTCAACAAAATGCTGTTACCTAAGGATTTCTACATACTTTTTGTACAGTATTACTAATTCTTTTGTACACTATTTTAATATATAACAAAATTACTAATGTTCATTTCAGGACGTCTGAACAAAATAGTATGAATAAATAATGTTTGGTCCTGGTTTACTGAAGTTTTAAACTGGCAAATTCTAGCATGTCTGAAGTTGTGAATATGGCCTTAAATGTTTTAATATATATATGTGTGTGTGTTTCAGATGCAGTGGAAGCTCCGGTCCTGACTGTAAACTCAAACTCATCCAGTCCTGACCCCTGTAACTTCACATGCATTGGAAGTAACATTACCATCAACTTTATCTATAATGGTAGCAGCTGTTCTCCAGAGGAAGTGACATCTGATCACTACACTCTAAGACTGAGCTGCATTGGTGTCTCCATCATGTGTAACTATAGCAACCCTGTGAGCTGGAAGATTGACACAAAGAAGGTTAATAAAATCTGCACTGTTAATAAAGGTACATACTGTATCCACTCTGATCTGTAAACACACTCACAGATTAAGAAACAGAAAATCAATGAGAGAATGTGACAATCTTAAATACTGTATGATGTTCAACTATTCATTTTAAATGCCAAACAGTGGACAGAAATTCCTCTCAATGTAAACCTCTGTCTGTGAAAAGTGGAGATATTTGTTCTTATCTTTCATGTCTATAAACAAGAAAACTTGAAGCAGCACCTGCGTTTCTCCCTTGGGTCATTGTTATTTGTCTAATCGCATTGGCATCGGCAGTGATCGGCTTCTGTATTTACAAGCGAAAAAAAGGTAGAGAGCATCTAATACTGTGATTATCTTATTACAATAACACTTATAGCACTCTTTCATACTGATTGCTAGTGCTTTAAATGGAAACAAGGTATTTTTGTTAGTTTGATTGTTTCAGTTTTTCACCATTGAATTTACATGTTTGCTGTCACTATTTAATTTTAAATGTTCCTGCAGTGTGGCATTTCAGGAGTGATTTAGAGTCAGTGTGGATTTTCAATGTTTATTTTTAGATTTTATAATATTAAATGTATGAATTGTAGTTATATAGTTAAAACTACGTTGTTTGTAGTTAGTTTGAGGAGAAGTCTAAAATACCACAACACCTGCCAGCTTCCTCTTCACTTCGCTTCCTTCATTTGAACTACCCACAAATTTACACTTCTGTTTTTAAAACTTATGACACACTTGTTTGCTAAGTTTCCATTAGAAGTGTAACTAATTATTGCCACAGATGCGGATCCATTTTTAAAAGCGCTGTAGAGCAAAAGGTTATATCTGTTCTATGCCTATACACTGAAGATTGTTGTCTTGAAAACTGATGTTCTGTTTTAAACATCATAGGAACCCAGAAGAATGAACAAACAATCTACGCAGAAGTTGACGTAAGTGTTATACTACTATTCTTCATTAACCACAGACTATCTTTTATCTTTTAAAAAGAAGTATGCAACATATTTTGTATCTCAGTTTTTGGTAATAAAATCTTATACTCCCAGAAAAAACTAAAAGCTGTCACTAGGGCGGTAACCTTTTAAAAGATACTAATATTTACTATTTAGGTACTAATAAGTACCTTTAAAGTTATAGTCAAGTCACCTTTATATACCGCTTTATACAATACAGATTGTGTCAAAGCAACTTTACAGTGTTGAAAAGGAAAAACATGTTCTGATAATATAAGAACACCATGCAGTTTATAAGTTAAAGTCAGTTCATTGTTGTCATCATCTAGCTCAGTTCAGCTCTCTTCCAGTAGTGTCTGTGCAGTCAAGTCAACAATGTTGCCAGAAATTGGGTCCCAAACTAAGTAATCCAAAGACGGCAGCCAGCAAGGAACCAAAACTCCATCGTGACAGAAATAGAGAAAAACCTTGAGAGAAACCAGGCTTAGTCCAGGGCCAGTTCTCCTCTGGCCAGACGAAACCAACATGGTGTGGTTTTATATGAATCCTCTAGGGGTAAATAAGGTACAAAGGTGTATGTTTTGAAAGGGTACCTCCCCAGTGACTGCGTTGTACCTTTTTTTCTGAAAGTGTAGAGTCTGAGAGTGTAAACTAGTTGTGTCTGCTTTAATTTATTAATTCATTATATTTCTTCTTGGTTATTTACTGTCACATGACCCCACTTCCATTTCCTTCATTATTTCCTAGGGTGGATTATTTGGTATGAAGGAAAGGAGTAGCGGAAGCCAACTTTCTTTATTGCATTGGTTTGAATGCTGTATGTGTTTAATGCCTCATATGCCTTATAAAGTAAATGCCTAAGAAAGCAAGCTAAAAATTATCAGTCTTCTATTTGATGATAATACAGTAAAGACTGGTTGCTATACTTAGCCTCTGTGTGGTTGTTTGATGCCGCTAAACTGTATATGAGTACTCATCACTCATTTCAGCCAGCAGTCTGACATCTTGAATGGATTGTTTCCGCAGGAGAACATCAAGCCACAAAAGTCACTGGAGATGTTGAAGAAATCAGATTATCCTCAGACAGTGTATGATACTACAGGGGATTCAGGACAAACTGATGTTACCAACCACACCACACCCAACGACGACCCTGTGAGTCAGGTGAAGATTAAACAATCACTCTCACTCTTTAAAATTTCTTTAAAATTAACTGATTTGGATTAAATGTCTTAATTTGGAATAAAGGTGAAGACAAGCTTAAGAGAACAACATTCAAATGATAAAGTTATTATATTTGTGGCTTAAAGTTTAGGAAACAACCAGCCAGTTTGCAACCAGCTGTTAAAATGATTTGTTGGAAAAAATGTTTTACATGAACTGCAGTTGATTTTGTTCTTCTTTGTTTTAGAGTGGATCACTCACAGAGAAGAGCAAGCCAGATGCACCAGTCACTATCTACAGTACTATTCAGCAGGAAACAAAACCCGCCAAAACTAAAACTGATCACACCATTTATGGTGTGGTCAAAAAACCATCAGCCGGATATGAATCTGCACATCCACAACCAGAATAAAAGTGAACTTTTAACTCTTTCCTCGCCAGCATTTTTTTAAGCAATACAGGACATCATGTGTTCAGGAAGACAGTGTTATTCTCAGTGTAAATAAGCAGAATATTTGTGATATGCAATGTGCTGTTGTCTTTTTTTAAAGCAGCAGTGAATGTATTTTTTTTTGTTTTGTTTTGTAAAATTGTTGTACATGTGGCTTAAACAGAAATGTAAAATCTCATGTGTTTTCTGTAGATTCTGTTGGAGATTTCCACTGCTTTTGCACGCAACACCTGAAACCACTTCCTGGAAGGTATTTGTCAGTCTATAAGAGTTATTTTGAAGGGTGTCAGGGGGTTCATTTTGCCCATTCGCCCCCATCCCTGAAAAACACACAGTTTAGTTTACAGAAAGATATGAGAGTGTAATAAAAAATGTACTGTACAAAGCAACTTTGCACTAAAGAAAGTAAAAATTATTGGACTCAAGTGCATGGATTATGTCAGTAAGTGAACAGGCATCTGTGTACTGTATCCAGTGGGTTCTGTTTGCTTTTGATGTGATGCTCGTCTCTGGTGTGTCAGCCATTAAGGGCTGGTCACACTACTTTGTGTTATATTGACTTCCATTCAAGTTTTTGTAGTTACAATACTTTTTTTTATTTTTTTTTTTGTTAGTATGTATTGTTATTACATTTTATTTCAGTTTTAGTGTTGGTTATTGTAGAACATCAAGATAAACTAAATGAAAATGGGAAATGTTGCCTTATCAACGAGCTAAAATAAAACAGTTTAAGTATTTTATTTCAGATAACATTTATTTTAAGTAACGAAAATGTTTTTATACACTGTAGTTAACTAAAATAACCCTGTTGTAAAAAATGTATGAAAATTTAGTGAGGTTAATGCTAATAAAGCAAGAATACGCAAGAATAAAGCATGATTATGAAAATTAAAGATAATAATTTATTATTATCAATAATAATACAAAATAATCTATTTTAAGTGTAAACAAATGTTTAAATAAAGATATGGCATATTTACATCTTTGGTGTTATTTGATAAACACCAAAGTGAGTAAAGAATCTGTAAGGCTGTTTGAAAACATGTAAATACTGTCTGACTTCATTTGACCTCCGTGACAAACAAGCAGGTGTCAGGAGTTGTGCAGGGCTGCTTTGTGTGTGTGTGTGTGTGTGTGTGTGTGTGTGCAGAGAGGTAACCATGGTAATGGCTGTATTTCTGCTGTTCCTAAAGCTCCACCTGCTGTCAGAGAGTGAACTTGAATTTTTTTTTCATATTTATTATTTTATTCAGTGTGGTGTTGTAAAACTTAACTGGTCAATGGAAAATAAGATAATGTGCGTTTCTAAAAATCTAAACCATTCGGATAATAAGGTTTCTAGAATTATTCGCATATTTTGAAGAGCCCAAGACAACAATGTTCTTCAAAGCCGTCGCAGCACGATGCAGCAAACTCCATTTCAACAAAATATTTCCAAAATCCATCACTTAACCTTATCTTGCTCACTTTTTCTCTTTTCCCACTTCTCTGCACTAGTGTTATAGTAGTGCTGCCTCTTCATTTTCAAACATTACCACACGCGACTGAAACTTTATCAAAGTTATTATTACTGAGCATTACTATCTGAACCCTGACATGGGGCCCCTGGTGGCCACGGAGCCCTATGCAGCCGCTTATACCGCTTCTATAGCTTATTAGGTCTGGCCTGCTCTGGGAAGCACATCTTGCGAGATGATATCTGCCAATGAGCTCAGGATGTGTGGAGCAGCAAATCTTCCAGTATGATCTTGTCATTCATTTCTCCTCTCAACCCGTGATCAGTTAAATCTGACTCCTGCAGCTCGTGTTGTCAAGTCGTCAAAAAAAAAAAAAAAGATTTATTTTGTATTTTTTTTTTTATAAGTTTGGGCACCTCTTTGTTATATTTATATTTTTGCGAGTAAAAAATATTTGTGATTGGGTATATTTGTTTTTTAAAGTTAAGTTAGGCATGTTTTTATTTTTATGATGAAGTATTTGATTTTGAGCCTGCTGCATCTACAGTCCCACACCCAGAGTTCTGCATTCCTAGCCACCCCCTGTGTCGGTTAGGTTTAGGGGCGGGCTTAGGTGTAGGTCATTCGTACAAATTCATACGGGTTGCAAGGGGTCTGAGAATGCGGGACTCTGGGTGCGGGACTGCAGATGCAGCAGGCTCCGAGTCTGCAGCTTCATACTACTCAACGCTTGACCTAACAAAGCTTGAGTCAACTTGTTTCCTACTTGCAAACTTTAGTTTCATTTAGTCAGCAACACATGATCTATGAAAAATGAAGTCTCATTGCCAGAAAACCATGTGACAGTTTCAGTATCACAAAGTGCTAAAACCAACACAGCTTGATTTTAAGATCAATTATTGATTATAAGAGTAAGTTTCCGGTCCCAGTTAACTGAATATTATTAAAGCTCATTATTTAGCATGTATTAATATTCAAGTTAAATGATCAATAATTCAATAATCAGCTAACCTACTTTTCTAGTTTACCTTCATAATTCATTCAAATTAAGCCTTTGAGTCTTGCCTATAACTGTATAAGATTAGTTTATTAATACTATTTAATGAATAACATTGTGTTTAATGCACATAAATTCCATTACTTTTACATAAATCTTATTGTTATTATTTTAATATAAATCATATTGTTTCAAAATCAACAAGTTGTAAATGTAAGTAGCTTTTAATGTGATAGGGCTGTTTTCAACGTTTATGTTATTGTGTTACTGGTTAATTTCATCTTATAACATCAAACTCAAAATATTAAGATGAATAATAATATATGGAACTACGTATTTTTACTAAACAGTCTTAATATTGAATTCATTTTCTGCGTTTCATCTCTAAATAAAGAAAAAGTCTATATCCTCAGGGTCTTCAGGCTCGTCGTCATTAGTGTCTTCTGTCTCAATGTTATCTATTGTGAACCGTCTTGTGAGGGAGTCCCTGAAAAAGGTGACTTTCACTTTCTCATCACAGGCTTTTGATGATCTGGATCTGTCCATGATTTCAGTGCACACATTCATGGCTTTACTGCGCTTCATCTTCAAAGAGATTGAACATCAATTATTAAACCATTAATAGAGCAATAGGTGATAATAAAACCAGCAATAATAAATGGTTAAATAATATTCTAGGACAGACCCTGTGATAATTATCCTGCAATCTGAATCCATCTGAGAGCTCTGCAGAATCCTCTCTACCTCCTCCAACAACAAGCCACTATTTTCTCTGCAGTCATATCTGAAACATTAACATTTCAATACCATTATTTCCATTTTTAATGGAAGTCTAAATAACAAAAAAGTGCATTCAGGGACAAATAGCACTTTCTTTTAAACATCCTCATACCTGATCTCCTGAAGACTAGGACAGACTTCAGTTAAGAACAGACACCTCTTCACCCAGTTCTCTGTTAGACTGCTGATCTTGAGTCTGACCTTCTGCATACCAGGAACTGAGAGCAAGGTGGACATCAAATCACCCACGAGCTCTTCATGATCTTCACATCTTGATTATGGGAAAAATTATTAGACTTGAAGAATGATGAATATGTACATTGCATATTTTCAAATAAAGAAACACATGTGTTGAACTATAAGCAAACAATTGATATTCAGGTAAATAATGAAATGGCAGAATCCTTACCCTTCTTCTAAACCTTTAAGGATGTCAAGAGTTTCAAAGAGTTCCCGTCCATCCAGTTTAGGAAACTCTGAACATGGTATTATGAATGAAATGAATGATAGAGATGTTTCACTAAAGCAATCGTGGGGCAACTGAATGTCGACTGTCAAGCTTGAAATAAAAGACAACCAGATAAGTCCCAAGTTAATTTTTCTATGGTTATATTAGAAATCTGTGTAATTTCTTTATGACCAGCACAGTTAAGGATAAACTTACGTAGAGTCTGTGTTTCTGGTGATGCTGAGAGAGGAACACACATTGAGCACACTGTGACTGTTACTGTACTCCACCTGCAAACTGACAGGCTGATATTTTAAAAATGCACACTTTAATGTACTTTAATATCTGATCATTGCCTGCTTTAAGTTAATCTTCGAGTATAAGAAAATAAAATAACAAAGATGATATAATGTTAAAATATGATAAATAATTTTGATCTACTGATTTCCAGTCAAACAGCCCAAATCCTGCAAACAACTGATATTTTTAAATGAGATATAACACAACCTCTGCTGATTTAAAAGAAATCGGTCATCACAAACGTCAATATACTTGTCATTTTAAACAAAGATGTTTTAAATCTTCTTCCACAAAAATAATTATCTAGTTTTAGAGTCTCTGGTCTCTTTAGGTTATCATACCAGATGTTACGGAGACTGGGACATGTGTGACACATGGAGAGGATCTTTGCAGCCAAGTTCTCGGTCAGGCTGTCGGTGGTCAATTGCACCTCGTTCACAGCAGACACCGAGTGCAGGGACATCAGCAGAGCATCCACACTCTCGTCTAATGTAGGACTTCTGTTAATGCATTGAAAATGATTAGCAAAAATATTATTTAATATTCAGTTTCATGGTGAATACCAAAATATTCAGTGATTATTTTTACATTATAGAGATCCCTTTGCATTTGATATATGCTTTTAGAAAGTTGTTCCAGTCACTGCTAGTTTTTTCTGGGTTTTCAGACAGGTTGAGCTTTATGCTTGAGAACAGTGACTTTGTCCTGGGACTGGAGCTGTTGCACTTCAAAGTCAAGCTGAAATAAAAACAAAAATTGAGTAGGCCTAACAAATACCACACTATTTGTACACAAAGATTCATAAAACAGTGAAATAAAATGTTCGTATTTGCTACACAAATGTTTTTTTGATTACTGTTAACAATTTACTGCCTTCTTGACCACTCGTAACTGATCTTATTTGTTCTAAATAGGCTCATCTCACAAAATAACATTGTTGAACAGTTTATGTTACCTGCATTGCCCTGATAATCTCCTCCACATCCTGAGATCTGAGCAGACAATATGCTCCACGCTGTCCAGTTCATAAGAATCACTTTGGCTGAAAAACACATAGCCTCTAATAAGTTTCTTAGCAGACAGTATGGTGTTGTAGAAGAAAGTAATGATTTTAACAGTTTATGATTCTCACTTGGTTTCATCGCTGCAGTCACTGAGAGGTGAGGATATGCCATCTTCATCACTGTCATCTGACATCTGGGTTTGGGACCTGTGTTTACATTTTTTTTTTCTTTTCAGATAACATCACAGATCCCTTTTACTTTATCCCATCTCCTTCAACAACCTTACTCCTTTCTGGTATGTAATGCCCAGTTTTTACAATCAATAAAACCAAGTCCAAGGCTATATTTTGTTTCACTCTGAAATACCACGTCAGATTATGTAAGTAAAATGGGTTATGAATCCATTCAGTCTGTCTAAATCACTGTCTCTACTCTCACTCATCCTATGGACACTGAAAAACAACCAATATAACTACATTTAAGAACTAATGAAAGCACAATGAAATCTGAAACAGAAACCCTAACCCTAACCCTAACATTGTGTTGTGGTGGTGGTTGTTCTGTTGTATTTTTTTTTTCTAAACTTCATCATCTTATTTTTTATCTTACATTATATAAAGCTTAACAGATCTAGTTTGATTATGTAAAGCTTAAAATATATAGTTATTATATTATATTATATTATATTATATTATATTATATTATATTATACGTTCATACTCGAATCCTCACAAAACTACAAATCCATTAGGTATGTTTGTGAATGACATGTTATTAATTAAAAGTTATATTACCATGGTGTATTTTGTTACACACTAATAATGTTATTTTTTAATAGCATTTTTTTTACATGGTGTTTTTTTTTAGTGAGTAATAATGTCTCTCTCTCTCTCTCTATGCTCTAATTTAAATGTGTTCTTTTATAAAGCTTTCAGGGGCGTTGCACAAGATCCCGGGCCCTATGCATAGGCAGTCCTGATGGGCCCCCATGACCCCCCCAATGAAAATATCCAGGAAAAATAAAATATATTCCAGACTTTTCAAGGGCCCTCTCTTCCTTTGGGGCCCTGGTAATCGGTACTGGTTTTACCCCCAGTCCGACACCCCTGAAAGCTTTAGTTAGTCTTCATGGATGCGGGTCATCCAGAATATAGGAAACACTCCTGCCTTACCTGAAGAATTCATTCCTGTAGTCCTTCTTGAAGTTCGCCTTACTTATCTCAGGCCGCTCGACTGTCACAAAACTAAGCCACAAATTATATTATGAGATTTTGTCAACATTAAATTCAATTCTGAAAGGGTTCATTGTGAATATACTAAGTCACTGAGAGGCTGCAAACACCCAGTTGTGTGTACTGTGTAAATAAGAGTAAAGTGAATTCTCACTTGAATGAAGTCAGACTGGTGTTTGTCTGAATGAGGTCCAGGACTCTGGACGCTCCATCCACAGTAATGAATCGGGAGAATAGATCCAATTCCTTCAAACCAGAGACTGAGTGCAGGACAGAGAGCAGATCACTCACACTCTCATCATATTCTAAAGAACTGTAAAAAACACAGAAACACAGATTTTTGAAGCACTGGTTGAACTAAAACACTGCTTATTTATCGGTCATTCTCTCAATTTAACAATCAGATATAAAAACACTCTCTTTGGTGAAAACATTGACTTACAACTCAGTCAAGTCTTTCAGCTGGTTGTAGGCCTGAAAGAATCTTCTCCAGTCAGCATTTGCATTCTCAGAGTCATCTGTCAAAGTGATGCAGACACAGGGAAGCACTTTGTGCACTGGAGGTTCAAAAGCGTTGATATCACAGAAGTCATCTATATAATTCAGATGGTTACAGCCGACAGAGAGCCTGCAAAACAACAGTTTACATCTAAACATTTTAAATAAATCCAGTATTACTGGAGTATGTTTTACAAGCATATACTGCTTCAAAATTGTGTTTATTTCAATGTTACTTGCCATTTCTTTGTAATTGTTATCAAATGTACTATCAATTTCTGAGTGAAAACTGTTTCAACACCATTTTTTTTTTTTGTGTGTGTATCATCGAATCTAGAGTGCAAAATGGGGCGAAAATCTGTACCAAACTTGTGTAGTGTATTCCAGCCAGGGTTAAATGTCAATTATGAATGTTACTGAATAGTATTGTATGTTAATTTTTATTGTGGATATATTTTATCACTCCATCATCTCTCAATATACCCAGACTCTCCACATCACTAACAATAGACAAACTGGTATTCAGTCTACCAAAAGAGAATTTATTGAGTTTAGTTTTTAATACAGAAAGAACATACAACTATTTTCTTACAAATGCATTGCGGCAGTACCATGGCTTCAGATGGTAACATGATACTATGATATATACCATGGTACTGAATATCTACCATATTAATATAAAATGGTATTTGCATCATGGTACATCTTTGAACATTTTGTACACATCAGGTTATTCTTACTGCAAGTGAAGTAAGCTGGAACAAGACAGGAAGAGGGTCAACAGACCAGCCGCCCAGCTCTCAATCAGGTTGTTTAGCCAAACTTTTACTTCCTTCAGACCAGGAAGAGTGTGAAGGAATAGCAGCAGAGAATCCACATGATAGTAAGAGTGTGGGCATATAGTCTGCCTGTATTAGAAAAATTATTAGATTCTCCCCTGGCCACTGAACCAAACAATGCATTCTTATATTCAACACCCTGTATGAAGCATACTGATATCGATGCTCATATTGGAAATTATGACTTAATGTTATAAAGGAAGTTCAGAATTTTTACGTTTTGACTGTGAAACATAACTATAACTGAAGTCAGTTTAAATCATTCAACTCACTGTTCTGTCAACTGAATGAGTTTGTAAAGCCTTTTGAAAAGAACCTCCCAACTGGCACTAGACCCTTTAAGAGGAGGCAAACTGAGGCTGAGCTTCACCAGTGCCGGTTTGTCCAGTTGATGTGAATATACCGACTCTCCATTGCTACCAGATCTGGAAAGAAACATTCATATTCATACAATAAATGTACACACAGTGGGACTTAAAATGGTTATGAATTTAAATTTCTTTGTCTTGATTTTAAAATAAATAAGAACACAGGATATTTCATGGATGAGTTCTAACGCTATATCATAAGCCCATCTGTCCATTGCAAAACTCAATGATGGATTTTTCCTTTCACTGTCGTGCATCTTGTACCTGCAATAGATTTTACCAACAGTTAGTTAACGCAACCACCGACAAATCAAGTCAAAGGAAAAAAAACAATGACTTACTCTTTAAATGGCTTTCTAGAGACTGAAAATGTTGAACAGACCCTTTCCTCATCACTAATAATGAGATTGCTCAAATGAAACCTAGAAGGTCATAAATGTGTTATAAAACAAATCAGTCTGAATTAGTGAACTTAATTTAAGAAGTAAATTTACAGCCAAAGAAATCAAAATGTAAATCAGCTTGAGATTACAGCTTTATATGTAAACATTATTTTCTCTTACTTTATGTGAGAAATCTTTGGATTGACTTGAAGGTAGGACAGAATCTTAGAAGTCCAAATATCTGTGAGGTACTCAGCTTGTATGTCCACCTCAGTTAAACCAGGAACACAACTTAGAAAAGACAGCAGTGCATCCACATTCACATCAAACTCAGTGTTTTTCCTGGGAACAAACACACAAATATTAGCAGATTATATTATGAAATATTGGGAAATTAGCAAAATTGACCTACATATCTGAGAAGCTCCTGAGGTTTTGAGATGTCTTGAGTAAGTCAGTCATGGGTATTGCAGAGAAAGGACAAAGACCAAAGGATATTTTTGAAAAACCCTGATAATAACATAGCCCAAGTTTTTCTGAGGTTTCACCCTGATGCCCTTCTGAGTGCCCAACAGTAAACCTGAAATGAGGAAGAGCAATTATTCATTATTTTCCATCAACAAATGTATCTCCAAGGGGGGCTTTTTAAAGTTACACAATGTTGTATTTTTTGTGAATAAATTCAAGAAATATTAACTGAGATTGAATTCACTTACCAGAAGGAATCGTTTTTTCTTGCAATAGTGAACTCTGAGCAAAGACTCTTGTCCATGTTTTCTGCTTGACTGGCAATACATACACTGAGAAATCAAATGAAACCAAGATTAATCTAAAAGACCTGGTTTCAGATGTAAAAAGATTGTATGTATGCTTGTTTTTACAATCCATCTAAAACTGTTAAAGCATTCTTCTACTCTTTTATAATTATAATGCATGCAGTTTAATCACCTCACATTTATTGAGAGGCTATATAGAATATTTATACAAAAATAGGCCAAAGGTTGTGAAATGTTGTACTCAGTTACAGCATTTAAAATACATTTTCTTGCTACAGCTAACAAAGTGAGATAAAGGTATTTGTTATCAGTAATGACACCCGGAGAACATTTATTGCTCCATATCTTGACTCTTTATCACTAAAAGCCAGTGATCAGGTCAAGAACTTGTGCGTGACATTCTCCCCCCTTCTGACAATGATTTACGTTGTTGTATTTTGTTTTATCTTTTTAATATTATGTGTATATGTTTTTTTTTCTGTGAATGCACACATTCATTTCTCTTCTGTAAAGCACTTTGTAAACACTTTTTAAAAGGTGCTATATAAATAAAGCTTTCATTTATGTAAACGTATGCATATGTTCCCAATATTCATGTACAAATTTGCCTATATTAACATACATTTAAACCTTGAATGTTCATGTGTTTGGTTTACCTGAACTGTCTTCCCATCATCTCTTTTACAAGAAAGTTCATGGTTAAGTCGACACTGGAATTGCTGATGCACTTCATCACCAGACGAATGTTACCCACTGATGTTTGTCCACTGAGGGTTTTCAGGATCTTCTGCACACTTTCATCTGACAGGGCTCCATCCTCCATACTGCAATGCATTCACAATTCACTGCTTCACTAAGCATGATGTAGCATAAGAACATAGGTCGCTTCTCCATATTGTCTTCTTTACTATCATTTATAACAGTAAAACATGGATTTATGGTGGCTGCATAAAAATAAAGAACATAATATCTATAACAACACTGCAGCAGTTAAATGAGTTACCAGATTATGGTTTGACCAGGTCATTTAGTCTCTAAACTCATTTTTGAGAGAACTTTGGCATTGTTGCATTTACAAATATAAGCAGAGTTGGATAAAATTCACAAGCAAGAAAACGTTACGTCAAATAGCCCACGTTCTTTCTTCTCCCCAGGGCTGATGTCAGGAGGTCAGCATCAGCGTCACATATTGAATCAAAATCCAACCTACAAATAAATAACCAAAATCAGTTTTCATGTTGCAAACCAAACCTCTTATATAATAAAGAGAACAATAATGAGAATACATGCCATATAAAATGATATAATGGTAACAATTTTTTTTGGACACTACTGTGATGGCATTCTTTGAAATACCAAATAAATCCCATTGGATTTGAATGGTATCACCAGAGCCCTGCTTGTAAGAGCATGTAATTGAAGCACACTTACCATAAATTTGTACACCTACAAAGCACAGGGTGAAGCATCTTTAGATCCTTCGCATTGCTTTTGACTTCCATACTCATAATGCGTGAAGAATACTGGAGACAGTACATCACAACCTGACAGTCGACCCCCTTCAAAGACCAGTGGATGTTAATACCTGAGCGTTCCCACAGCTTCATGACCTTCTTCAGTATGTCCCTATCATGAAGCTCATACAGACAATGAAGAATGAAATCACTCATGTATAATGTATCCATGATGTTCTTCTCTAAAACTTTGCTGATCCATTTCTCCAGCTGTGCGCGAATAACGGTAGATGTTGACTTTGAAAGTTCTCCTGGGATTAAACGGCTCACTTTCTTGTTCGAGACCAAAAAGGAACCGGATTACAGGTAAGAGATGCTCATTGTGCCTCCCATTGCCTGCTGATTCCAGTAGCTCCTTGACTTTTAGTTGCGCCTCTGCCTTGTCTGTTAACATGTAGCAGAGAGCGGTGAAGAACTCCTGAAAGCTGAGGTGCAAGAACCCAAACATCTCCTTTAGATAAGTTCTCTCTTGCTGATGAAATGTGCACAGGAAGGGAATGTTTGGTAAATCTGAGATTGCCTTTGGAAGATTGTTTCTGGAAAAAAGGACTTGGCGTTTTGGCGTTCCACTCTCTGCTAGCTGACCCAGGTTCCTGAGGAGGTTGAGCTCGTCGTGCTGATTCAAACTACTGTGATGTTTCAAGATTGTGAGCACAAAATCAACAAATATGGACGTGGTTGTCGTCAACTCGCTAGTTACAACACCATCCTTCCCTTTTCTCTTGAAAATTGTGCAGATGATCCAGCAGATGACAGGGATGAAGCAAGCGGTGTAGAGCATCTCGTGTATCTTCACCTGCTCGTACACTTGACTTGAAAACTCTTCGTCCTCAAAGAACTTTCGGAAGTATTCACTCACTCCTTTCTCCGAAAATCCCATGATCTCCACAAAGCACTGTGGCTTTTTCAGAAACTTCTCCAGTTTGTCTACAGCGGTGGATCTCGTAGTAACCAGCAGGAAGGACTCTCTCATCATACGTCCTTTCAGAAGAGAGCAAACAATGGCCTGTGAATGGGATTTGATGTCTGGTTTTGGAGGCAGTGACTCTTTGGTTCCAGAAAGCACGAGTTCATCAAAACCATCAATGATGAACAAGATCCTCTGTGGTATGTCTTTTAAGATCTGACCAATCTCATTTGGAGTTAAACTACAGTCCAGGAGATCCAGCAGGCTCATCTCACCAGAGAGACCGTTGAGCTCTTTGCATCTCAGATGAAACACTACATCGAAGAGTCCAGCGTAGAGCTCTCCAGAGGCCCAATCCAGAACGATCTTTTGTGCAGTGACTGATTTCCCACTTCCAGAATCACCTTGGAGAATTACAGCTTTTCCAGCAACTTTTTTGGAGCCATTCTCTGGGCCGAAAAGCTGATCAAGCCTGATGTTTTGGTTTCTCTGGTTGGTTTCTCTGGTGTTGAAGAATCTTTCCCCTCTAGAGCGCATCTCGCTCTCTCGCTCTTTCTTTTCTCTGTGTTTCTGAATAATCAGCGGGTCAGTGTAGCGGTCATTAAGCAGCACCTGTTCACCAGCACGGGAGGTGTATTCTGTAATGTAGACATACTCGGACAGCAGGGACTTCTTGTATTCTGTGATCAATGTGTTTGTATCTGTTAAAAAAAAAAATGTGTTTACACAGTGGTCTTATTACAATTTTTAGATCACGGTTATTTCACCCAGCAGTATAAACAAATCAATTTGCATACCTATGATTTCAGTTCCAGGCCCTACAGTATGAAAAACAAAACTTGAGTTCTAAAATAATATAATCACAAAAAATGTAACGTTTCATTGCTTTTCATGTCCATTTCTAGTAACATTTTGTACTTTATTGACAACAAATTGAATGTTCCTGTTTAAGATGTATGTGGAATTAACAACGATGGGATTAACATTGCAAAACCATTATCTTATGTACTAATATATACTTTATCGACTTCACATTATCTCAAATAATTTTACATGGCAGTGTAAATTCAAGTGGATATTTACAAACCTGTGACTTCAGCTCCAGGTCCTATAGCAGAAACAATAAAACTTAAGTTAGAGCAAAATATTACAATATGTATAATAACAATATATTAGTTGCATTACAGTTGTGTTTTGCTGTGCTACGTCAACCAACAGAGAGATATGCTTACACACACACACACACACACACACACACACACACCTGTGAAGTAATTATTAGCAATGTTAATATTTCCAGTGACTGTTGAGTTCAGTATTAAAGGTGCTGAAATACTGCTGCTATTCTGGGCAGTGATACTGATTTTAGAGACACCAGTACTATGAGGCCCCACAGTTCCTCCCTTGTCTTCTGTGAGAAAGGAAAGAAAAGACAGATCACTAATGTAATTTTGAACCATAGTTTACATGCGAATCAGCCCTTATCTGACTGGCCTGTTTCATGTGTGACTGTAAGTTACCATCATTAGAGTCATCCATCTGCTATCTTCAGTATATCTGTGCACTCTGAAATGACCAGCTCAACCTGAGGAAAATAGGCAAGATGTCATGTAAGTGTCAATTATGGAAAAAGGCAAGAAATATTTGAATGTTTTGTGTTTCACATACTATAAATTAGCAGTATGTACCGGTAGGTTAGCTTGGCATTTACCCCCAAAATGAGTTTACTATTTAGCAATGAGTACGGGACCAATCACAATCATTTGTTCATACTTATGTCCTTCACAAAAACTGACCATGGTAACCATAGTTACCAGAGCTGTCACGTGGGTAAAACCGTACTAAAAGTGCAGTAGCCACTGATCTAATATATATTAGCAAATATATATATATATATATATATATATATATATATATAGATATAGATATATATAGATCAGTGGCAGTAGCTATGGAATTACATTCGGTTCAATAAAAATGAACGTAACTTTTTCAGAAACTATCAAAAATATGCCATTACAAAAGAAGCATATTTGAAGAGCCTGTTAAATTTGTGTATAGATATATAAAAAGATTGTTATAAACGTCTGAAAGCTTCTTTAATACGATCCTGCTTTATTATGATGATTTTACAATAGTAACAGTAATCTTTACACGTGTACAACTAGTAAAATTAAGGACTAAATGTACATCCACAAGAAGAACGCTGGAGTATGTAAAATGATCTTAATAATAGTTATGTTGAATTATGACTGACAACAAGCGTTTCTTGAATCGAATGAATTGAAAAGAACTTTATTAGCTACATGAGCCGGTTGATTTTTTTTAAGTCATGGTGCTCAGTTTAGTTTCGCTTTTTATCTGTGTTGAACAAATGTAATTTATAAATGTTTTAATTAGTTTATTTAAAAAACAAACCAAAAAATGCACTGTTAAACGTTATGAAGAACTTTTTTCGAGCCTCTTATCGATGGAGATGTTTAATAAACGAAATATAGGCTACTGGGAAATGATTTGTATTATTAGTTGTAAAGTCAAGAATGTCTTACCTGTAGCACATTTACCTGTAGCTTCGCTGTGTAGTCTCTGAGCGTTTGTCCTGAAATGATGATGCCGAGGAGGAGAATACTTTTACTTTTCATTTCAAGTGAGGCCCGCCTTGAGAGAGCAACATCTTTCTGGGCTTATGTCACGTACTGTAGTCTATACTGAAACTGAAAGCGTTCACTCACACACACAAACCGCATTTAAGACTGTGTCTGCTCGAAATTCAGTTAACTCGCAATCCTGCATAAAAGACAGACTAATTTATGCCTCAGACCCTATAGTATCAAAGTATGCTAGTAATTGGTGTGTAAATGCATTTATGCCACCTCTGAACAGCATTAAACAGTCTGTGTAAAGACACCAGAGGCCAGTTGAAGACAACACCAGAAAGACAAAATAGCTACTGGATTTAATATATGTATGATTAAACAGAATATATATATTTTTGTGTCTCAATCAGCTTGAAACAATCATGTGCTCTCAATTCTTTCTTAATAGAATACAGTTCTAATTTCCAGTATTATGAATATCTGACATGACAGTACACATGGTTTTAAATCACTGTGTTGACCAATATATTGATAAAAATTACATCTCAATATGTTTAACATAAATTTGAGTTTTATTCCATTTCTGCAGTTTGTTTTGTCCCATGTTGTTCCTAGAATTAGTAAAAAGTTACACATAAAATGAGACCAATTTTTTATTTTTATTTTAATATGCTTTCTTTATTCACTATTTCGTTTATCACAAAGAAAGTCTCTGAAATGCAGACCAGTGTGTGTTTGGTATAGAAACTGTACACAAAAGCAAGGCACTATACTGTACATTTAAATTAATATATTTTCTTTCTCTCGTCCAATATTCCATGCTGTCCGAATACAAACAAACTTGATGTCTCTCACACCTCAAGAAAAAGAGACCGTCACCAACACAACCAACAGCCATTCACACGAGAAGAACACACAGAAAATACAAACGCAGCATGTAAACTCAAAAAGGAATATTCTAAGACATATGACAACATTTAGAGCGATCACACAGGATTTTCTGCCGTTTCTTTGTTCGCTACAAAGTTTATACAATTTCCAATTATTCAGCAAACTTATCAAACATAAACACACATTACAACAAAAACCCATCACAGATCAGACCGAATGGGAAGAGGAGTGAATTGATTTCAGGTACTAAACATACTGTTTTTGATGTTACATGGACTTACGCACTGCTCACGGACTGCAAATCATCATACATGAACGTGGTGAGGAGACCCACACACACACATCACCTCCACAGACTTTATAAATACATCAAGAGTGGACAGGTGCATCTGTAGATCCTAAAGTGACCTTTGACCTGACCGTTTACCCTGTTCTCAGTGCACAATCACCTCACTTAACCGAAAGAGGTCAAAATGGCGAGGTAAGCACAGAACCGGTGGCCATGGAGGAAATGTACAGTGATAATTCTGTCACCATTATGACTTTAGTCAGGTTTTTAAAAGAGTCCTTTGGCTTTTTTTAGGTTCACTTGCTTCCATCCGGGCAGAGCGTCAAACTCTTCTCTCTTCATGTCTAATACTCTCTGAGAACATAGAAAAACTTTTAATGAGTGAAGAGAGAAAATCACACAGAATACACATACTGTACACTGCCCTTCAAAATATTGGGGTTGGCAAGCTTTTCAAAATGCTTTTAAAAAAAAAGTTTATGCTCACCAAGGCTTCCTTCATTTGATCAAACACAAGAAAATAATAATAAAAATATTATGACATATATTAAAACATCTGCTTTCTATGTGAATATAAATGTATATATTTTAAAATTACTGCGATGCAAAGATGAATTTTCAACATCTTTACTCCAGTCTTTATAGAAAGTTCAAAAGAACAGTCACTTTTGATCAATTTAATAGATCCTTGCTGAATAAAAGTATTAACTTCCTTTAAAAAAAAAAAAAAAAAAACTTGCTGACCCCATTGTTTTGAATGTAAGTGTATATGTTCAAAAACTTAAACACAATCTGATTGCATATATTACATATTATTACAATATTACATTTGCAGAAAAGGAATGAGAAAAGGTTTACAGTAACACTGTGTCTTAGCTAGGCATATTTTGTTTAAATCACAGTCAAACAGAAAAAAAAAATAAAAACTCACATTTACAGATAAGAGGAGAGAGACTTTGGACTAATCAGAATTGACAGTGGGCAAGACTACTCAGCATGCCCTTCCTGCTGCTTGTGCAGAAATCTAGATTGGAAATGATGTGCATTGTGTTAAAAATCTTTTGCTTATTACAGTTTAATGTGCAGAGACAACTTTAAACAAGCCAAACATAGACTGAACAATCCATTCAACCAATGGTCTGAATTTGGGGCGGGACCACTGGTTTGCCAACCACTGGTGGACTTTACATGCACATTGACTGTGACTGTCGTTTTTTTCTTGAAATCTTTCTGTGGTCTTAACTTAGACAAAGCACAAATGTACAAATTTGATCAGAGTTGGCGGTTTAATGTGCATTGGTCCAGGTGTCTCTGTCTCTTTAAATGGCCAAATCTCACTGAAAACGAGTGACCTTTGGTAGCTCTGTCACAGCAAATCTGTGTGACATTAACGTGGAAGAGTTAAGATTTATTACATGTTTATCATGTCACGCCTAGTTATGACACAGTGTGCTCAGTAAAATGTTCTCAGAAACATGATAAGTATAGCTGTAAAAAGAAGCTTGTGAGGATAAATGTGCATTTATATCTGCACTGTGCATGCATGCGTGTTTGTGTGATTTGTTCAAAGAGTTCTCCAGGATTTAGCTGGACAAGAGAAGTCCAAAGTGAGCGAGAAACAGCGAGGAAAACAAAGCATAAAAGTGAGGCTGTCAGGAAATAGTGCCATAGAAACATACTTTATCTCTCCCTGTGATCTCTCCCCAGATATCAGTCCATATCTGAGATACTTACCCACTCAGAATTCCCTACAACCCCGCCTAAAACGGCAAAACAATCCATTCTTAGTATCTAGTCACATCATGCTTTAAGAAACTATTCACAGGCTGAGAAGCCTACTCAGTCAATTCTATTTGTCAATTTACATTTCTTTGAGAATTTACAAGAAAAATTTTTTTTAAATTCAATATACAGTAGTAAAAATGGGCTTAAACAGCATTTTTTTTTGATTTTTTTTTTTTGATTTTTTTTTCATATGGTGCTGTACAGTGTATACTAATATTATTCTTTATTGTCCCTGTCAAATAAACATTTTTTAAAAAATCTTAAAAGATTATTTAGGAAAGTGAACAATTTTTCCTCTGTTTTCTATTTTCACACCAAATCCAAGTTGCACAGGTGATCTCTCTCATAGTAGTTTTTGGCGTTACCTCAAAGTCCTCATCGGTCAGGTACATCTCGAGTCTCAGCGGGTCGACGCCGTGGGGAAGGGGACGGGTTTGAAGTGTTGCTAGAGGATAAATGCTCTTACAGAGTTGGGCCAAAACATCCTCCACCAGAATGATCTGGTTACACACCTCTGCCTCCTGCACACACACGTAATTTTTTACAAAGAGTAAAACTTTTGAAATGTATATAAAAAATATATATTTTTCAAGTTTCCAGCCAAGCTCTAATATATTTTATGATTCAGAAATTTACAGAAAAAAAAAGTAAAAAAATCCTTATCCAGTAAATCATGAACAACAGGTTTCTTTCTTCTGTTGAACACAAAGGATGATTTTTCTGAAAGCTTTTGTTAACAGACAGTAGCCATTGGAAATAAAATACTACTAAGTCAATGACAACTGTCAACTGTTCAGTTTGGAACAACTTCAAGATTCAAGATATTTATTTGTCACATACATGGTTATATTGAGAGCATATGACCAGCAGTGAAATGTAAGTCAGGTCCACTCCATGGACAGTGCAATTATTAAAGAACACAAACACAAGAAAATTATACAGAATATATATATATATATATATATGATATGGAAAAAAGATTAAAAAAAAATAAGAAAATAAAATAAGATGCTTATTAAAAAAAAATGTGCAGGACAGTATACTGTAGAGAAGAATGTGCAAACAGGTTGTACAGGGTATTTACATAGCAGCAATAGAGGTAAAAAGTAAATAAAACAAAATTATAGAAATTGCTGTGTGCAAGTGTCAGTGTCAGTTTATTCAGTATCTTACTGATAATTAAGTGAAGTCATGTAGAGTTTAAGAGACTGAGTTTGAGTTTAGGAGCCTGATGGCCGGGGGGGAAGAAGCTCCTCCTAAGTCTCTCAGTTTTTGCCATCAGGCTACGGAAGCGCTTACCAGATGGCGGCAAAATGAAAGAGAGTTACCAGGGTGATTTGTGTCCTTAATGATTTTAACAGCTCTGCTTTTGCAGCGTTTGAGGTAGATGTCCTGCAGAGACATCTTTACTCAAAACTTGATGTTGAATAAATGATAACAATTTTCATTTTTGGGTGCACTATCCCTGGCAGCTCTGCTTTTGCATTTTGGACAGAATTTTTTACGAAACACGAACGTTCAGCATCTCACCCTCTCTGTGTTTAATCATTGACAGAAATACAACACACGTTCAGCATCTCACCCTCTCTGTGATTTCAGCAATGTCCTCTCTGTGCTCCCAGCTGGGGAACATGTTTGTGAAGGTCAGAGGCTCCAATCCAGCATGGATCAAATATGACTTCTGAGGCTTCTTCTCATTCTTTTCTGCAAGGCAAAGAGAGGCATCAGTTATCTGTATTCACAGCATAAGTGGAACAGTGACTGTACAGTATGTGAAGCAGCATATAGGTGCTGATTCAAATGCATGTTTCTGATTCGCTGGAAGACTGAAAGGATGATTGGCTTTTAAGGTTGTCAATCACCTCTGCAGTACTGCAACACAGTTTCCATAGCGCACTTCCTGTCTGAGTTCCAGCGGATGAGGGCAGAACCGGTACTCTTGGTATCCTGCGGCCACCAGCCCTGCCACAGGTAAACTTCATGATAGTTATCCACTAGGAACAGAGCTAGAAATAGACAGAGTGGGAGAAAAACATGCATAATTATTTATGACTCATTGTTTTCAGCCTAAGAGAAAGGAGTTCACATGTCATTTCTTTTTACCTGGCTGAGGGGTAGAGTACAGATCCTCCTGCAGGAACGGCAGGGAACAAATAAGGTCTGCAGCTCTGGATGGGTTGAAAAACTCCTGCGCCATAAACTCACCCGAAGAACTACTGAGCTGGAACAGACGCGGCGTGAAGTTGAACTTGCCAGGGTCTGAAAAAAGTGAGAAATATTGAAATAAAAACAGAATAAAATGTTAGATGAAGCAGAAAAAAAAAGATTGTTGTGATAAAATCATTTGTTTGAGTCTGACTGATAATAGCTCATCAATTCTTGATGATTTTCATTTGCATTATGACTTGTGAACATATTGAAGCCCATTTCCACCACATAAGAAAAAAAAAATCATGCTTTGGTAAATCATAATTATCAGATTAAAAAGTCGCAATTATGAGATAAAAAGTTAAAAACAGTACAAATTTAAATGATGAGAAAAGTAAAAAAAAAAAAAAAAAAGATGCAAAAATTTGGAGAATAAATAGTCAAAAATTAAGACAAAGTGTACTGGAGATTAAAAAAAAAAAAAAAAAAAAACAATTTCATAATTTCTACTTTTTAACTCATAATTTTGACTTTTTGTATCATATGGCTTTTTACTCTCATTATTATGTATTAGTTTGTTATAATTATGATTTACGTTTTTGTTTTATTAAGTGGCAGTTTTTTTTTTCTAATGTATGCTAATGGTGCATTGTTTTCAGAGAGATCTGGGAAGGAAAAAACATACAGGTGCACAACAAGCATGCAAAATTATGCATCTCCTCTCTCCTCCGTTGTGTTGTACCTTGAAGCATGCAGTCGTAGGCCTTGCGGTCCTTCCTGCCTAATGCTTCCCAGAATTCCACTGGCTCGCCACCTTCCTCACATTCATGAATGGTCACATTACAGCTGCTGTGAAGTCCCGCCTCCAGTGGCCGTTGAAAACACAAATATGAGTCAGATTTCAATCACAGAAACTTTCAACAATGCAATTTTTTTCCATCTTTCTGAACATTAGTGTATGCTCTGAACTCAGTTTTATAGTATTAAGCATAAATTTGTAAATTACAACAAGGAAACTAAGTTATGCATTAAAAAAATGCATGAATGACTCACTGTTCTTTGATCTTCTCTGCGGTGGTTTGAGCGACATGCCGTGTGTGTGTTTGGGTTTTACAGCCGTGCCACAGATAGATGAGGGCTTTGTTGACGTTCAGAAGGACCATTGATGTGCGTGATCGCAGACTGCTGCAGTGACACGCCACTTCCAGCAGATGGCCCTCTACAGGCACCTCACCACGCACACAGTACAGACGCCAATCATCTGAAACACAGGCAACAGTGCACAAACAGTCAAATATGAATTATGCTGCCATACAGCTTCTTGCACAGTACACTATTTTAATAAAGTACTTGAAACTCTTCACATGACCAAATGCTTCAAACAATAAAATGTTACTGTATTACTCTCCCATGAGCACATTACATGCAAGTTATATATGACAAATATGACTGTTTTTGTATTTTAAATCCAATATGGTTTGAAAAAAATAAAAATAATAATTGCTTCTGGTCCACATGTGACAAGGCAATAGAAGATCATGAACATTGCATTGTGGGACACTCTGTGCTACACTACTGTATGTGCTCTGGTTATATTTGCACATTTTGGCAAAAGTAGTAAGATAATCCATGTGCACAAAAATGCACATACTGTGAACAATATGCAGTATATCATAAACAGAATAAAAATAAAACAGTTGCACATTAATAAATATTTCTTTGTTTAACAGCATGTCATGTGACTTAATCAACATTAGAGATTCAATAAATTATGAATAATTTACTGCAATATTGTGAATAATATGCAATCAATCAAGCAACTGTAGTCTTATTAAGAGTATTTTAAAATGTAATATAATCGAATTAAAATACTTATTTTTTGGAATCGGATTACATAATCCAAATTATATGGAGCAGTTACCACCCATCATTATTCCTAACATACCAAAAATATGTACTAAACAGGAGTGTTGCAAATACGCTGGGTTCTTACTCTGAATGTTCTCCTCTTCTTCTTCTCTCTTCCCAGAATGCACAATCATCCCTCCGTTGAAACACTGCAGGAAACAGGCGGGCTCCTTCCCCTGCTGGACCTGCATCTGAATATGAGTCACAGAAGCATTGAGTGAGCGAATGAGAGAAGCAGAAAGCAGTCAAGTGTGTTTAGTCCAGTATCTCATCTTACCTGTGCTCCTCTCTCTTCATCCAGTTCAACAGTCATGAGTGCAGACGTTCCTTTCTCACTGACTGTTGAGTTTCTGCCCTGCCAGAAGAAATAGCAGCACTTCTCCCTGCCGGGACCCGCACTGCGCACCTGATCCGGCTTCTGCCTGCTGCCCACTGCACACGGACACACACATCTTTATACCAGCCTACTGTATATAAAGGGGGTGTATTGCATACTTTTTATTTTTCCCCTTTAGCCCACCTTCCTGTATAATTTCATTCAAAATAGTGTCCTAACTAAATTTAATGAGATTTTTTTTAAATAAAAATATAATTTTTCCTGTGCACACTAAAAAAATAAAATAATAATAAAATGATACAGAACAGCACAATAAATGACAACAACAGCAATTAATCAAAAACATAGTATTCCACTAAACAACCAGATCTATATTTTTTATGCATGATGTACATAAGCACCTGTAGTATCTGAATGAAGTTCATCTGTTCCAGTGACGTTACTAACCTGCCGCGCTCACCATGTACTTCCATTTCACTACATAAGCGTCTCCCTCGTGAAACTGGCCGATGCTCTGCTTTGGCAATCGGCTGTAGTCAAACTCCAGGATATGCCACACGTCAACCGAAACAGTGCTGATCTCCAGAGAGCGCATGCAGTCGTCCAAGCTGTTCTCCACCGGACCATGTCCTCGACCCACATTTTGACCGTCCAGAACTGTGCTGATGGGTGAAAGCGGGACCGGCAGCATCAGAGAGGCGCTGTACGCCTGGCACTCAGAACGAGAATCTGTGCCCGGTGACTCCTGATATAGAAAGAAGAGCGGTCGAAAGAAGAGAATAAGGAAAGGGGGAAGTTGTGCTCAGATCAAAAGAACAGATGGGAATCAAGAACTTCCTATTTCAATGTAATACGTAATACCCAATGAATTAAAATGAAATATTTTGAGCATAGTTGTATATTGTGATTATTATTGTGTTTATATGTTTAATATTATAGTTTATTATTATAGTTTCTTAGACACACTAATGTTTAAAAGTTTGAAGTCAGTATAACTTTTTTTAATGAGAAATAGCAAAGATGCATTAAATAAATCAAAAGTGACAAAAGACAGGAATTTATAATGTTACAAAAGACTTCCATTTCAAATAAATGCTGTTCTTTTTCAATTTCTGTTCATCAAAGAATCCTAAAAAAAGTAACAGTTTCTACAAAAACATTAAGCTGGACAACTGTTTTCAATATTGATAAGAAATGTTTCTTGTGCAGCAAATCAGCATATTAGAATGATTTCTGAATGATCATGTGACACTGAAGACTGGAGTAATGATGCTGAAAATTCAGCTTTGACATCACAGGAATAAATTACATTTAAAATAAATATACAAATAGAAAGCAATTATTTTATATTGTGATAATACTTCACAATATGACTTTTTTTAGTGTATTTTTGATCAAATAAATGCAGCCTTGGTGAACAGAAGAGACTTCTTTCAAAATCCCTTAAAAAAAAAGTGTAGGTTTAGAACCAGTTATGAAGGCAAATCATTATAGGAATCATTACATTACTCACAATTCCCTTCCCCAATAATAAAAATCAAAGGATTTTTCCCGTTCCATCTTCCAGAATTTCAGCAGATGCTGACACACGCAGCGACCCACCTTCTGCTGGAAGGGGTGTTCGATGACATCTTTAGGTGACAGTCTAGAAGCATCTCTCCAGTCCAGGAACTTCTCTTTAAAAAGACATGTTTCATTATATTCGGTCAGTCTGCCAAATATGGCCCAGTCTGGACGACCTTGACCTCTCCTAAAAAAAATTACCACACAAACAACCTTACACTGAGATTCTCAAAGTTAAGTGGATAATTAGTGTGTGTGAAACTCAATGTAATTAATTTAGATAAACCCCTGAAATGTGTGTGAGCACCTTGGTATGAGTGTGTTGTGTCCTCCAGGGTCCAGAGGGTTGATGTCACAGTTGGTATAATCAAAGGTCCCGTTCCAAAGATGCTTGGCCAGCTGAAACGCCACCTTCCTCTGTGCCAGTGTGACCTCTTTACCATGCCACACGTACACTTCACTGCCGAAATCAAACACTACTACCTAACGGGAGAAAGAATGCTAATATTGAAATAATGCATGAAGATGTTAACACAATATATAAAAGTCACAAAATGTTATTTTCTGACCTCTTTAGAGCCCAAAAGTGAACTACGAGGCACTTTCCCCCAGAAATCATCATCTGGAAGCAGTTTATCGTCCACAAGACGGAAGATACAGTTCGTCTCCACAATGGCACTTTCAAACTTCTCATCCTCGTCTGGAGACCCGGCCGCTGTAACCATTACACACACACACACACACACACACACACACACACACACACACACAGCATAAGGACAAATATTATACATTTCAATTAGGATAAAAGTACATACATTTCTATTTTTGATTTCAGGTCACGTACGTTGGTAGTTGCCTGTTCCTCCCAGGATCTTCCAGAACTCTGCAGCTGCGGGGCTTTG
The DNA here is from genome assembly GCF_018340385.1 of Cyprinus carpio. NCBI lineage: Eukaryota > Metazoa > Chordata > Actinopteri > Cypriniformes > Cyprinidae > Cyprinus > Cyprinus carpio. The sequence goes on along the minus strand of NC_056573.1, from coordinate 24,453,870 downwards.
TGAGTTCACCCCTTCTTCAATCGTCTCAACCTCTGCTGCTCGACAACCAAGGTCGTGGTTCAGCTGGATGAAAGTGGCCAGTTCAGATGCCTGGAAGTCAAACGGAACAATATAGTAGTGAAGCACAAAGCTGTATGACCATATGAAGAATAACGTGCGTAAGAAGTCAGAGTATCAGTCAGGTCATACCTTGGCTCTCTCAATGACATTTGCAAACTCTCCAGTCCAAACGAAACAATGCTCAGGCGTAACCAGCAGAAAACAGTCACCGCTGTTCAGAGAGGACACTCTAGGCTCCACTAGTCTGGTCTGGACATGACGTCGACCTGGAGAACATTCATGCACATATCATTTAACACCCAGACTAAAAACATACTGCTGCAGCAAAATATCACAATATTTTCTGCCTCCTGTGGGCTATATGCTGCATTTTAGCCAGGGATTATGCTAGTTAAGTCATTTTTCTGTCTTCACTGGAAGACAATCAGAACACATTTGATGTTTGGACCAATAGAATGGATTTCCAGCTTAGTAACAAAATAACTTTCCATGCATCACTTTATCACATCGTGCCTGGTAAGGAGACAGTGTTAGAGTCTGACAGACTGACCTTTGACCTGCATGAGCATGAGTTTTTTGTAGGGAGCTGCGCTGTTATTAGTCATCTGCTCTGAGATGCTGACACTGCGCAGACTCACGCTGCTGTAGCTCTCTTTACTGGCCAAACCAGCCAGAGCTGCGTCTGACAAACTGGTGCTCTTGCTCACTGGAAAACACATAAAAAAAAATAAAAATAAAAAAAAACACAATTACAACAGAAACTATAATACATTTGATTAATCTTCTTATTTTGATAGCCAAATTTCATTCACGTAAATGCAAATTTTCAAAGCAGAAACCTTGCAGCAGTATTTTGAGACTACTTTTAACTTATTTATTTTGAATAATTATACATCACTTTTACGTTTTCCCTTTTCTTTCCTTCATTGGTTATAAGTTATTCTCAATTTTAAAAAATGTCTGAAGCAATGTTATTTTATTACCATTTATTTACTCATATTACATTTATATTAGTATTACTACTATTATTCTTATTATTTATAATAGTATTCTATACTATTACAGTACTTAATATTTTGAATATTTACAGTTTTCATTTAAATTTTGGTTTAAGTTTTGGTTTAAGATTTAGTACAAGTTTTGAGATATACTTTTATTCATTTTTATATTTTTATTTGGTTTTAATTTTTATTTCAATTTTAGTTTTAGCAATTTTAATACTTCAAATGAAACTTTTTCCAGTTATCTATAAATCAATGTTTCTGATTTTTGTGTAGGATATTTTTAGTATTTCATCTAATATTTGTAAATTATTTATAGCTTTATTTGCTGAAAATATAGTCAACAATAACAACACTGAACTGAAGCACATTTCCATCCACTGCTTGTCAACTCACTTTTCTCCTGTTTAATTCTCTTGGCCTCCAGCTGCCCCACGTTCAGTCTCTCCTCGGTGTACTCCTGTTGGATGTCTTCTCTTGCAGCGAGAATCTTTAAGGGGTTTCTGGAGGCCTGGACATTACGGGAGGGACGAACGGCCCGCTTGTGCTGCACCATTGCTGATGTCAACCTGGGAGTCAAAGAGAGGCCAAAAGTTAGAGAAATGCAATAAGTAACATTAAACAAAACTTTAAAGCCAAACATTGTTTTAAAGTCACTCCTAATGGGTAAAATCACTAACATCTTTAAGTTTAATTTATTTCAAAAGTGCTACTTTAGCAGTTTCCTGTGAACAGCCCAAAGAAAGTGTCTTACTCCGCTTTGGTAGCAATTGATTAATGTCATTATTTGGATTATATCAATCATACTGACCAAACTGATCTGACAACAATCTTTCAAGTGAGATATTTCTTTAGAATTTCACATGTAGCCTATAAGGTTCTACTAAAAGCTATACTATGCCTTATAAGAAAAGAAAAAAATTATTTATAATAAAACATAAATATAAAATAAATCTGATTTTTTTTTTTTTTTTTTTTTTTTTACATTTTATTAAGTTAATTTAAATATTTTTAAATATAAAAATAAATATAAATACTTGTATGTATATTACAGAAACACAAAATCTTACGTTTGAGTTTGTTTTCCAAAGATGGCATCAAAGTCCTCATCCAGATGCATTCTGCTACTCATGCTGCGGGGAATATCTGTCATGTGACGGTAAAATTTTGAAAAGATACCATCATCCAGTCGCATCACTTCCTTCACGGCTTTCTCTGTCACTGTCAAAGTTGTCTCCTGCAAATCTGATACTAAAAGGGAAGAAGAGATTGAGATGACAGTGCAACAGAAAGAAATGTGAAATATTTCACAACACCGAAAGAAACATTTTCAGGTAGAAATGGAGTTATGTTGGTTTAGTTTAAATTTTTCATTTTTTTTTAAAAATTATGGTGTATTTATGATTTTTAATTTTTCTTATATAAAGGGCTCATAAAAAATAGAAGAAAGTCAACAGATTTTGCATCAATCAACTCACCTTTACTGTTCAAACGCCCCAAAAACGTCTCCAGCTTTTCCAGCTTCTTATCAGACTCCATTTCTGCAGCATATCAGGTCATTTTGCCCCAGTTATAATGTTGCAACAACATACTTTCTCAAACTTTATGATTTTCTAAAGAGGAATATCTTCATGAAGTGTGTGTTTGTCTAATGTACCTTCTTGTGGTTTAGAGATGGCCGGCACACTGCTCTTCAGTTTAGCAGAGACTGGAGACAGAATAGGGCTGATCACTGCAGAGGAAGCAGCCAGACCTGACACACAGACAGTAAAAAATAATTACTATCATACATTTGTACCATGATTTACAGAAGACAGTCACTAAAATGTCATTCAGTGTAACAAGTTTATGTACCTAAAAATCTTGTCAGGCATATTTAGAACAAGAATTATTAGATTATACTAAAATACTCTATTTAAGGATCACAGTGCATCTCTCCAACACTAATTAACTGTGATTTTAAATCTACAAAACTCATTGCCACCATCCTTCAAACTACTTGGTTTTACTGATTTCTGACATTTGTCAGCAAAATGCTTTTAATAATTAAAAATATAATAAAATTTAGCATGAGCACTTTTTCTTATTTTTAATAAGTACAGGTCTGAATAAGTATGTTATATGTTGTTTCATATATCTAACTGTTATGCTGACAATGGAACATTACTTCACTCATATTTTAACATTTTCACTAAAGTTTAAAGTAGACACTTGCCTTTTATATGCTATGTACATAAAATCACTTTTATAAATTTAATTTGATGTGCACATCAAAATGGGATATCTTGTCTTTGAGTATCTAAGTATGTAAGTATTTATACTGTTTATTTATATTTTATATAGAACTTTTCATTGTTAATTTGTCATTTCAGTTTCAAGTTAGTTTCAATTACATTTTTTTTTATATAAAATTCTTTAATATGCACAATTTGTATTTTAGTGTTAATATATTAAGAGCATTTTTACAGGAACTGATTTGATTTTAGTTAGTTTTGGAGCCAAAAAACAAAAAAAAGTTTTGTCCAGTTATTTTTTTTTCCTAAATATTGTGAATTTTTAGAAAGATTTTTTATTTTTTTTTTGGGTATTATAACTGTGATGTGTGTTTTTGCATATTAAAATTTTTTTTCACCATCCTGGCAGCCACAGTGTATTGGACCGAGTCATTGGCCACGCCCTTCCCTGTGCTATGCCTCGTCTTGTGTCGAGATTATCTGTTTTCTTCTATTCATTGTATATCTTCGAGTTCATCTGTTTAAGTTTCTGATTACATGAGACAAAACAGGTATGATGGCTACAGATCATTCCGATATGTTTACAGGAAGGAAAGTCCAATGACTTCTGAGCAATTCATATGAGAAGGTCATCAGCAAACTCAAATTGTACAAACCATGTCAAAAGCTCTTTTAAAACATCTGAATATGACTATAATCTTTGCTGTTCATACAGTATTAAATCTGCCAGTCGACGGCAAAAACCAAAAATGCAATAATCCTTACTCAGAGTGCTCTGCATTTCCATCTAAATTAGATTTATGCATTTATGCCGCCAACACTTGTTTAATAAATGCATTTGCCCTGAGTAAATCTACAGAAATTTGACTGTGCTGCATGTTTCCATCAGAGAAAAAACCTTTTCTGCTATCATTCACAGTGAACTGAAGTATAAATTATGTAAACTAATAATAAGAGTCTTTTATAAACTAAATCAAACAATACAATTTTTACTCTGTGCATTCAAGCAGAGGTATGTCTTGTATTTATGTAATGTTTTTAGCCTCTCTTAAGAGTTTATACAGGTAGTAATTTACTTGCATAACATTTGATACAGCAAAATTATAATTGTGTGTGTAGTTTTCTGAGGCATACATACATAAATATGCACACATGAATAATCATGAACTAGATTCAATTCAACAAGAAAAAAGCAACTCTCTGACAAAACCTAATGATCTGAAGCACCAGACATTCTAGACTAATACAGATTATCTGTTGGCTGAAAGATGAAATTGACAAATCAAGAGGACATTCAGACCTTTCATAAAGTTATGTTAGAAATGAAATGGTTCCAAAATGCACACGCTCTCTTACCTGGCCTTGATGTTCTACAAATTGGCATTTTGGGGTAGATGGGAGAGGAGGAGGAGAGTAGGTGGAGGAAAAGACAGGCTCCTACAGACAGGAGAAGGACGAAACAGGAAGTAGATAGAAGACAAGAATGAACGAATGAGCGAGAGACACTGATTACAGGTGTAGATATGAATGGAAGAGGAACATAATTCACAGATGTCAGAGAATGAATGAGCGATAAAAGGTCAGAAGGAAAGTCTGGACCAGTGGTTCTCAACTGGATTTGCTTCAGGACACAGATTTTGCATTGGGTATCAAGTGACGACTAACACAGTACCAAAAATGACTAATGTAAAAAATAAAAATAAACTGAAACATAACAATATTTTAATGTACCACAGACACAAATACACAAAATTATTGATATGATATAAGCTGATAACATAAACTGACCATTTTGGTATGCATATATAAAAGTTTTCATGTTCTAGGTCAGCTACATTTTATTAATCATATTTTGCATTCATCTCTGCGGTCCATAGTGATATCAGAACAGACCAGTCACTTATTTTTGAGTTGTGACCAATCAGTTGAGAAGCACATATCTGGGGCAGGATTCACAAAAATCTTCTTAAGAAATAAATTAAGAAACTTCTTAAGATAAATTCCACGAAGTTAGTTTGGTTGTTATTTTGTTAAGTTCTTTTATTGTTATATTATATATTCTTAAGAACATCTTTTTTTTTCTTAAGAAAAACAACAGCCGTTATCTGAATGAATACATGACACCTCCAACCTGCAATATACAGTACAGTCCTCCAACCTGAAAAAAAAAAAATCACACTATTGTCTTTTTGCGCTTCCTGCAGATTACCCATAGACTGTATAAAAACATTACCCTTATAATGATAATAAACACGAACACTATTTTCATCGCGAGTTTGACTAGCGCTCAGGTTCACATTTTTAATGCGTGGTGTTTTTGAACAGCTACTTTAAAAATAGCCTGTCTCAAACTGCAGCGATACGTTTCATTTATTTTTGTGCTTTGTTCTGAGTGAACCCTTCCGGTATGTGTGTCCGCGCTTCTACAGCAAATGCACCCACATAGGCTAATCATCATGACCGATCATGTTTAGCCTACATTAACGGTCATCGATCACTTTAGAAAACTCGTCCACATCCCTAGTCCTACTACAGTATGTATTATATGTAGCTGTTGTTGTAATGCTTAAATATAACAATTAATTTGAAACAACCCAATAAATTAATTAATTCTTACTGTTTGGGATTTAAGACCAGTCTGGGGCTGTCCTAAATTTAAGAAGTTATTTACGATGATTTTTAAGTAGATTCTTTTCAAGAATTTGAATTCTTCTTAGGTTTTGTCTTAAGAAAAGTCTTATGAAAAAAGATAAGAATGTTCTTAAGATGGATTTTTGGGAATACAAAATATTCTTAACTTTTTTCTAAAGTTAAAAAATAAGAAGAAAACGGCAGTTAAGAAAACATTTCTTCTGAAGAATGTTTCGTGAATCCGGCCCCTGGTCCATCTAAAAAAGCAAGGCGTTTGATCTATAATGTTAAGTGAAATATTACAGCACATTCCTAAACATTAAGTTTTAAAGAAATGCAAATATCAACTTACTACAGCCACCTAAAAACAAACAGAAAGGTAACACTTTCCAAATAAGGTCTTATTTGTTAACATTAGTTAATGCGGCTAACAATAAACAATGTATTTCTACGACATCAATATGGTTCATGTTAGCTAATAAAAATACAATTGTTCATTGTTTGCTCATTTTAGTTTACAGTGTATTAACTAATGTTAACAGAAACAACTTTTAATCAGAAAAAATGTATCTAAATGTCAAAATAACAAAAATTATTCAATGCTGTGGTAGTGTTATGTTAAATGAAACCTTATTGTAAAGTGTTACCAACTAAAATGTGAAAAATATTTTAATAAACTAACAATAAAATATTAAATTAGAATACAAGGCAAACACTGTGTCAACTCTTTAAGAAACAGCCGATCGAACTGCAGTTTGCACTAGCAGGCCAGCCAATCATCTTGCAGCTGAAGCCAAAATTGTCTAAGACAGACACTGATGTTGGCGCTTACCCAGAGCTGCTCAGATGACGTGAACTCACTGATAACAGTCTCGTCCTAAACACACAGGAGATGCGCGTGTACAGTTAAGACTGGAAAAATGCTACATGAAAGCTATTCGGTGCACAAGACCTGGCATTTATCTTAGGATAAACTGAAAACACTTTATTCCTTTATCCTTTGCACTTGCTGAATTGACAGTAGCACAATAACTCAGGAATGCTCAAGTTACTATATAAAACTCAGTGAACGCTGAAAATTACACAGGGTCTGAAAAGATGAATACCATGTATTTTACTACACCATGCTGTGAAATGACTCAGACTGTGTAAAGTACAGGTTTCAGGGCTAGGCAGTCAATTCACAGCTTTGCCTACAGGAGTAAATGAAGGTGTTACTATTCACAAATTAGTATAACACATCTGATTCACAGCTTTGATTGGAGAATGTTCACCAAAAATGAAAATTCCTATCATTTGAGCACCTTTTTTCTTCAGAGGAACACAAAGTGCGCATTTTTAAAGAATATCCTGGCCATTTTTTTAATGTCAAGGTCCAAATAAAAAAAGCAGCATAAAAATAGTCCATATCACTTGTGTATTATACTCCAAGTCCATATGGAAATAATACTACTAATAATACTTCACTACTATACTTAAGAATTATTTTGGAGAAATTGTACTTTACAAGAGATCTAAAACTGAAAACTTGTACTTTTACAAAGAAATTGTACTTTACAAGAGATCTAAAACTGAATACTTGTACTTTTACAAAATAAATAAATAAATTATTTATTTATTTGTGTGTGTTTGTGTTTCATGTGGATTTATAAATAAACTAAAATACTATTTCATTAGGTGTATTTCCATTACAGATTTTTACAAAACTTTGGTGATATTTTATAAATGTTGATAGAAAAAGTATTGCAAAATAACGCCATTTCCTTTAACCAATGTTATGCGACTAAAACTTAAACTTTTGCCTCTCGCGATATGTCATGGCAATGGATTTTGGTGGGATTTTGGCTATATTTATTAAAAGGAGGCGTATGCGTGTATCTTTACAGAAGCAGCACAGAGAGCCACTTTAGAAAAGTGCGTGGCACAGCTGGACTAAATGAGAAACCCAAACAATAGGAAAATAGTGCTTTTTGACTGGTTTCTTTAAAATATTTTGCATCAAAAATACTAAATTGAAAATCTCTACTGTCTCTTGTCAAAAATTCATTTTTAATTTGGAAGGCTTTTAAATTTGTTTTGAAATTTTTTTTTAAAATTACAAGTGCATACATTTTGATTAGTATGTTTTTTAAAAATTTTCATGAATACTTTTTTTAAAAAAAACATACCCCCTGTGTACCTGTAAATGCATTTTGTATTTTTATGTTTTTTTTTTTTTTTGGTTGAATACTTTTTTTTTAATAGAATACTTAATAATTTTCATATTATTTTTTACATATACTTTTTGTTCTTTTAATTTACTTTTTTATATTAGTGTTTCACATCATAGACACCACGGTCTATTTATAGACATCACACTGGTGCTGGTGGAGACACATAGGACAACTGTAATGCTGTTGTGACTTTATAAAAAACAAAGTTAGAATCACCTGTGATGCCTTTTAAGATATGATGTCGCTAGGCTAAAGATTCTTACCTTTTTATTAAAGACTTGCTCCTCCATTATTTGACTACTCTTCTCGCTTACAGACACCACTTCCTGTATAACTTCCTGTTTCTTATTGATCCTGTTTTTCCAATCTTCCTCTCCACTCTTCTTCAACATTGCCAACCTGAGAAAATAGTATCAAATGCTTCACTCCATTTTGAACAGAAGACATTTACATTGTAGATAGATAAATAACTGTACTGTAATATAAATTGAAAGAAGTGACGACTGAAAATAATTGGGGTGGGGGTTCTGCTGTTTGTTGTACAAAACATTCAAAAATCCCACCAAATAATACAGCATGCAAAATTCTTCACAATTCAGCTTTCTCGTGCTACTTTGTCATGGTTTGTTCTCTCTATCTCTTCGCCTGTACTCATTTCTTCCGGCCCTGCGGGGAAGGCTGGGAGATCTAAAATAGTGCTGTGCGCATTATCAGCGCTCACCGAGAGCAGAGATGACCCAATTTCATTTATAAGATGAGACAGAAAGAGAACAGCTCCAGTCACCCTGCAACATCTAAAGCCATCAGCACACTCCAACGCATGTGCCATTGTTTCTTACACTGCAATATGCCATGAATGTGATTTTAACAGACGTTTACTGTATAATGTTCTGTTTCAAGATTTCCATTATTTATTTTATTATTATTATTATTATTATTATCATCATTTACATTTCTAAATGTATCTTCTGAGCTTTCAAAAGTATCGTAAAAAATTTATCAGTTTGCACAAAAATATTAAGCAGCACAGATGTTTTCAACACATAATAATAAGAAATGTTTCTTGAGCAGTAAATCAGCATATTAGAATTCCATATTAAAACATATTAGACTTGTAACATGTTAGATTTCTGAAGGATCATGTGACACTAAAGACTGCAGTAATGATGCTGAAAATTCAGCTTTGCATCATAGGAATAAACTTTATTTTACATTATATTTAAACAGAAACCAGTTAAGTTTTAATAATATTTTACAAGGCTACTGTTTTTACTGTATTTTTAAACAAATAAATGCAGCCTTGATGAGCAAAACAGACTTCTTTAAAAATAAAAAAATAAAATATACTGACCCCAAACTTTTAAACAGTAGTGTATTTATATATATATATATTTATTTTATTTTTTCATTTTTTTAAATATATTTTTAATAACAAATTATATGGTTACTTTGTAGCCAGAGACAAGTTTGGCAAGACAAATAAAAATACATACTTATAGGTTATTGCTGAGTCCTGGAAGGTCATTTCAAAACCTTTTAATGTTTACTAAATCAAAAATATTTCTTTATAGGGATGAATACTTCCAGAATCTGAACCATCTTATGTGAATATTCCATATTTTGTATGAATTACTATAAATGGGATTATTTTCTTTATACTTACAGACTGTGTAAAAGTATGGAGCCCCGCACATGACATGCAAGAAAAAAAAAATAAAAAATGGTGGGCACGATTTATTAATTCGTTCCCTCGATTTACTAGATCGTGCTCATGATTTATTTGTCCCTCGATTTACTAGATCGTGATGTGCACAATTTACCAATGCGTACACAGACAGGAAGTACAACTAATTATTAATTTGTGTCCACGATTTACCTAGAATGAGGGCACAAATTAATACATCTTGCGTACAATTTACTTAAAACAAGGGAACAAATTATTAAATGGTGCGCGCAATCTAGTAAATTGAAGGAACGAATTAATAAATCGTGCCCACAATTTTTTTTTTTCTTGCATGTCATGTGCAGGGCTCCGTATAAAAGTGAAGTAACCAGCACACACCTCTCTTTGATTGACATGGATGTCATGGCCTCTGGATCTTCGTGGATCTCTGGCTTTTGGTCTTTGGAGACGATGGGTCCAGATGGGCCGTATTTTCCCAGGATCTCTTCTTGGGGCTGTGTTTGAGGTGGTATGATACACTGGGGTTTTGGATCGGTTTGAGGGGGTATCTTGGGCTGAGGGTGAATGTAGGCATGAGACTGGGGTGGAAGGAAGGATTGTGGTTTGGGCTGCTTCTGTGGCGGGACTTTGGGTTGCGACTGTGGCTGGGGTTCAGGGTACAGCTGGGTTTGCCGTGGAGAAACCTGAGAGTCAACGTGGATATGAGGTTGAGAGTCAGAAATGAGGTGTGTCTGTGGCAGTGCCGGCGGGCTGTAGGGTTGTGTTTGGGGTCGAGCGTGGGTCGGTGGGTAGATTTGAGGGTGCTGCGCTGGTTTTGGTTGAGGCTGTGGAGATGTGTAGGACTGGGTTTGCTGGAGGTAAGTGACTGAGTTAGAGATTTGTGAAGAACTTCTGGACGAGGCCGCAGCCGTGCTCAGCGTCCTCACAGGAATGCTGGGATCAGAGACATCTGGAGACACACATTGAGAGCAAATACACATACAAAGAGACTTAAAGGGTAAATCCCACAAAAGCTGTCAGGAACATGTCTATTTCTCCACAAAAAGAAAGAAATGTTGCATGAAGAAATATTAAGCATATTTTTTAGGACTTTTGTATTGTGACAATCTTTTTGTGAATTTTAATTAAACATCCCCTAAATCTCCATGTAATGTGTAATTCCAAATTAAAATGTATTTTGTTTTAAATATTTGTTGAATTTGTTTTTTTATATTTAATTGTAGTGTTTTTTGTTATTTTTTTAATTTGATGTTTTTTTGATTGTTTGATTGAATAAATTTTATTTTTTTTAAATACTGTACTTTGTACACTGTACTTTAATACAGTAAATGTTTTATAAATTTGAGATTTTAATGAGAAACATCACTGAAAGAAGGGAATTATGGCAATAAATTAAAATTAAATTAAATGTTTTTTTATGGTGAAGGAGGGGAAATTATGAATTGGACATGACATCCTTGACAGAATTATAATTTTAAAAAAAATGTTTTATTATACTTCAATATAAAAATTAAAGGGGTCATATGACGTTGCTAAAAAGAACACTATTCTGTTTATTTGGTGTAATGCAATGTGTTTATGCGGTTTAAAGTTCAAAAAACACATTATTTTCCACACACTGTTCATTATTGTTTCTCCTCTATGTCCCGCCTTTCTGAAACGTGTCGATTTTTACAAAGCTCATCGTTCTGAAAAGCGAGGTGTGCTCTGATTGTCCAGCTATCTGGTGCTTTGTGATTGGCCGAATGCCTCAAGCGTGTGATGGAAATATTATGCCCATTAGATGCTGTGGGTCCCGGAGCGCTGAGACAAAACCAGTAAAACCCATTGTAATCGAGGCATTTGCTGCATCCAGTGGGGACATAATTACTGATTACAATGACTTATACTGTCTTTTCACGCATTGCGTAAACATAAAACCATTTCTGCATTTGTGATCAGAGAAACGACAAACAACAAGCGCTACTCACTGCTCAAAACTCGCGTTTTTATCGTCAGTGACAAATTCTTTAAATATGAAAACGTACTTTCAGGTTGTGAGTCAGAAGTGCCAGACTGTCCTTGCAAAGTTGGAACTGTCTCACTTTATAGAAAACAGACACCAACACTGTAGGCTACTCTCACAGGAAACAGTCCTCATCCTCCATAAAATGAGCAGCACACATCTGAATATTTGGGTTCAACTGTTCTGAAAAACAGTGTTGTAGATACAACTTAACCACTGATTTCTAGTTGTGTCCTCTTTTGGAAGGCCAATTATGGAATTATGAACTGGACCTTACAAAATTTACAGGATTCATGAAACTGAACCTATAACCAGAAGCATTATGTCAATACTTATTAGATCAGATGCGATCAAAAACAGCTCAACACGAAAATACCAATCAAATATTTACATCAATCCATCCAGTTATTCATAATAGACTAATATGTGTGTAGCCACAGCAACTCAATGCTCTAGATACAGACAAAAATCATAAAAATCTAGAAATGCATCTCACACACACACACACAGTCATGTTTATCACAGAGCCTAATCAATATCAGACAAATAAACAGACAGCAGACTAAAGCACCACTTACACACAAAACACACACATGCACAAAATGCACGTCAAAAACACCTTTTATCCTGTGAAAGCCACTGTCGCATTCTGCTATCATGGCTGTCCTTTTACATGAACTTAATAACCTGCTGTGTTTTTTCCTGTAGGGTGACAGCATGTCTGTATCAGTGTGCGCTGAGACACACTTCTTACTGCTCCTGTCTTTCATTCATTTTCCTCTTTACTATGAAACAATTCACACACACACCTATTGCTTCCAAGCAAATGGATAGTAACAGCTTTGGCGGGGAGCGCAAACAAAAGCCACGATGCCACTTCAGCCCGATTCATTTCGGCATCATTAGTTTTGCGTGACAGACAAAGAGAGCAGCACGCTTGATGTATGATAAATTATGCTAATCACATTCGACTCGAGCAGCATGTAGGCTGTTGGCCAGTTAACCCGGTTAACCCAATCAGTGCAGACGTCCAGCATTTGTGTGATTTTGTGAACAGAGACAATAGACACAGTTGACTGGTTTGCACACCATCTAAACCTCTTTTCTTTTTCGTTCTATCTATCCTTACCCGAGACGATGGTTCTGGTACCGCTTCCTCTTGCTGTCTGATGGGCGTCTGGCGAGAGGTAGCCTCCCTGTGAGACGGGAATACTCTCTTTTTCCCTTTCCCGTGGGCCTGTCAGCTCTGCGTCTCCCCTGCCATGAGGGGGTGTGTGTCTGAATGCATGTGTGCGCGGAAGGGAAGTCACACCGGGGAGCTCTGTCTCTTTCTCCTCTCCGCCTAAATACCCTAGTCTTCCCATCCGCCCACTCTCATTGGCCACACCCTTGCCATACACTGACTGGACGGGCTGCTCTTCGGGGGGCGGGGACTGAACATCAGGTGTGGGTTTTTCCCCACTCTCTGTAAGACTGAAGTATCGAACTCCTCTCTCATAGGCTGGAAGCTGAGCAGAGACTGCCTGATTGGGTGAGGCCTGAGTGTTGGGTGGAGCCGCGGAGATCCCCAGGAGAACATCTGCGGTCATTGATGGGGAAGCACTTGTCACCGTGGCAACAGAGGCCTGGGTGGTGACCGCGGTAACAGAGCGGACCAGTGATGCAGAGAGAGGCTCCAACTTCATGCTTCCATTTAGCAGCTGGAGAGAAAGAGAGAATAATTATATTTTCAAATGGCATTCACATTTACATAGCCCAAAGAGGTAAAAGGTCATATGCAGGAAACATGATTCAAAGGCAGCTTGCAGAGATCAGATGTGCTTTGCATTCCAAACAACCTCATCAGTAAACTTCTCAGACGTGCAACAAACCTAATTTTTTTTTTTTATACCACTAATCATCGTCATCAAGGTCTATTTAAAACACAATTCTAATCCCACTTTCTTGAAAAAACTGCCCAATAGCTGATTTTCTCTCAAAGCAAGCACATATTTACTATTTTTTAAAGGAATAGTTCACCAAGAAAATTATGTTTCGTCATCATTTTTTTCTGTAGAATTAAAAAGGAGTTATTGTGCAGAATGTCCTGGCTGCTTTTTACCCCATCAGTCTAAGTGAATGGGGCTGTTCAGCTTCAAATAAACTCCATGAAAGTTACTCATGTGACTTGTTTCTTGTAATAAATGAAGTACATTTTAGCATACTTTCAAAATGAGTACTTATTATTGAAATAATATGCTTCACAAGAACATACACTAGTGTGAACTGAATATAAAGTTTTCAGACACTTAATTGCATGTTATTTGCAAAATTATAAAAATGTATTATAATTAAAATTCATATTAAATGTAATTAGTTGAACTTAAGAGCATTTTTGACCCACTTATGTAGGTATTCAGCACATCTTTATATGCAATTTCATAATTATATTGTCTATGAAATATGGTTAAAGTGTATCTATGCTGAATGCACTGACAAGCATTTGTTGTAAACTAATTAATTTCTATCGAAACGTGTCATATATTTAAATATATCTGTAATTAGGAAGTTGCAATTTAGTACATTTAAAATCAAATAACACTATAGATTATAATAATTATTATAGTTATATTATAATTTAATTATTATAGTTTATAATAGATTATAATCAAGTACTTCACATGTACTTCAGTATGTTAAAGCAAAAGAAAAGATTAGTAAATCAATAAGTTAAAATGCACTTTACAACTTTTGTAGGAGAACCTTTGACATTTCTACAAAAAAAAAATAATAATAATAATTTGGTAAAGCATGAGTAAATGGCAATTTTAATTTTGGGCTGAACTGTCCCTTTAATAATTTAACACAGTGAAATGCAGTTACTTGGATAAAAAATTAAACAGGTCAAGTAATGAAACCCTAAAACCAAAGCAGTTATAATGCAACTGTGCAGAAGCAAAATGCATTGTTGTTGGGACCTCTGCAATTAAACAATCAGCAGCTTTTGCCAAGGCAAAACTCTTACTGACCAGCCAATCAAAAGCCTCAGTCCAGAGTGTCTTACTTGCTCACTCTGAGGGGGGCCAACAGAATCACTAGTCACAGCGGGTTTATCTGTGAGACTGGATGGATCTACATCTTTTGTAAGCTCCTGTGAATGGTACAATGTCTCTGGAGTCAACTACAATGGCTAAATGATCTCTCTTTAACAATGTCTAAGGGTGAACAGCAGATTTTCTAGGGCATGAGTGGCACCAAACTGAAATGTCTCTAAATAGAGAAAACACAATGAATCTTCTTATTTATGAACTACCACACAGGTAAAAAAAAAGGGAGGCCTCACCTGATCAACCTCGCCCTGGGTGATAGGTTGAGTCTGAAAGCGGGCATTGGCTCTACGCTGGCGTGTGTCAGGACGGGGTCCATTTCCAGATTGGTCAGAGGGTTGTGACAAGCGAGTGAATAATGCCATCTTCTCAGAAAGGCTTAGTGTTGATAAGTCCGGCTCCTCAGGCCCCAAGTGCTCTTCTCCCAGAACCGCCTCCTGTGAAACATCTTCTTTCTCCTGCTCTTGGTGGGTCGATCCATGTGCTGATGATGCCTGCAGACTGGAGGAGAATTACAAAGTTGTTATGCTATAATAAAGTACTGTACACAAAGTGACCGAGACCAGTCCGGCTGCTAACAAAACTTCACAAAATAAATCTTAATTATGCTAAGTATCCCAGTGAGTATCCTGGTAAGTAATCCAGTTTGTCAGACCTAATCAGACCTTTGAGAGCAATATGACACATTTTATACAGTCAGCCGCTTAAGAACATTTGTATCCATAAATGACAATGCTGGGGAATGTTACTTTTAAAGGAATGTGTTATATTATTCTTTTAAAACCAACAAAAAACAACTTATTATACTACATAGCTGTATAAAGATTCAGAAAACAAGAAAACTATTTGGTAATGGGACACTGGAGTACAGTATCATTTAGCTAACAAGCAAACAAACATGTAATAACAACAACAAAAGTTTCCCAAAAATGACTCATGAGATCTTTAGAAGTGGGAAGAACTTAGACCATGAGATTGCAACTGTGTTATTAGTAGACTGAATCAGCGAGGCCCTGGTGTTTCAATCAGATTGTGCAAGTTTCAGCAAACTGAGTTCAACTCACTGCCTGGCCAATGTTCCAGTCCAGTTCATGTCCAGACATAAGACTCACATGCATTGGTGTTGTGCTCTTATACTTAATTAAATTTCATTGATTTGCTCTCTCTCTGCCTTTCTAGTTTAAATTAATCTCTCACCCTCTGACACTCTTGTAAAGTTGTTGACAGACGGGTGACACCTCTGACATTTCAAAGCACACAGAGAATGCCAAATGTGTTTTGCTACTTAGCATGTGACTATTTACAGCTGATCTGGGTGACCACACGCTGATGTAGACACCCAAAACATCTGCACATGCTCACACACATTAATACGATTACTTTTTCATACACACAGGCACTTGGTCACATTTCAAAATACGGGAACTGCATAACCTCATAATTGCATGCCAGACATTCTGTTTTCACACTTCCAACAAAAATTTACAACAGTGCATGCAGGACAAATCCACCAGCAGATGGTGCACTGGAACATGAACATTCCCACTGAGACATGCAACATTTTGAGAACTGATTAATCCAATGCACCAGTCAATGAATGAACTGGGTTAATTGGTCTCTTTCTTCTAAGTATGGTTTGAATTCTCTATTAATATGCAATCACGCTGTCAAAAAACAGACAGTTCTATTTCCATTAAAAGTCCAAGTCAAGCAATGAAACAGCATGCAGCTCAAGACGACAAGGCCTATATTCTCATTTTTACACAAAAACGCCCACGAAATAAAATAAAGCATTCAAATGATACCTGAAACTAGTCATGGAAGTGCTGACTATAACGGGACTGGGGATTCTGGGAGCAGTGGTGTGAATAGTGATGACTTGAGAAGGGGGACTGGGGGAACTAACAAAAAGAATGTAGAGTGAAGTGAACAAGAATCAGTGTAGAACAAATCATAGAAACATCAGGGTCAAAGAAACAAAGAAAAATTTTAAAGCAATGAGTCATTCAGCATCAAACAAGTGATTATGGGAACGTGAGTAGTCAATGATGAGTATATCTTTTTAAAGGAATAATTCCCCCACAATAAAAAGTCTGGACCACAAGCTCCAAGCATGACATAAAAACACTAAAAGTAGTGTTGTACTGGCTTTATGGAGTTTTACAAATGAACACGAAATTCAAGTTGTTATTTGTTGATAATTCTTCCTTCTTCAGAATTCTTTCTGTGTTCCACAGAAAAGATGACAACATGAAGTCAACAGAATTTGTCACTTCTTGCCAAACTATTTCTTGAAAAATTGCAGGGAAGTGATTTAATGATATAAAACTAGATCCTTTACATCACAAAAGGGAGAATGACTTACGTAGCAGCAATGACAACTTCCTCCGATGTGACCGGCTGTGTCCGTGACCGATCCTGCACTCGTCTGAGTCGTCGCTCAATCGCAGCATTGCGTGATCGAGGTTTGGGGACACCTGCTTCTGAAGTCTTCTCCAGCTCCTGCAAGAGGTGATTGGGGGCATTGCGTGATCGAGGTTTGGGGACACCTGCTTCTGAAGTCTTCTCCAGCTCCTGCAAGATAGGATTTTTATATATATATATATATATATATATATACTATATATATATATATAAGTATATGTGTGTGTGTGTGGTGTGTGTGTATACAAATGTATGTGTGTATGCTACAGAGATGTGATACCCTATACAAATACAGTGTATATATATATATATATATATATATAATATATATTATATATATATCTAAATATAAGACTCTTGATTCTGCCATACCCTGAAAAGAGACCTCTTGGCTGCCACACTCATTTTAGCTCGTTCATCCATTTTTTCCTCATCCACTGGACAAAAAAAAATTGGATTAAACATTAGTTACTCAATATTAACTTTGTTTATAGAACTGTAGTGTAAAAGAATGACTATGACCAAATCACAGCTGAGGATATTTGGTACAACAGTTTTTTTAATATTGCTTAAATTTTGACTCACATTCTGCATGATGAAGCTCAGGACTAACACGGGACCTAAAGATAAAAGTACAAAAAGAACAAAAATATTTGACCCTGAGGATTCAGTTGTTGTGGTATGATGGCTAAATAAAATACATATTAACTACTTAGCCAGAACTAATTCAGATTTCTAAAAATGATTTCATATCAAAATTCAAATAAGAAGTATATTTATTAGAAAGTCTGCGGAATACTCAGACTTCCTGTCTCACTGTACCTATCAGACTCCAGCCTTTCAGCTGATGTAATTGGCTGGGTTCTAAACCTCTCAGATGACTTCCTGTCATCACCAGGGGAAATGTAAAGTCTGGGTCGACGTGCTCCTCTCTCGTGGTCACTGCTGGCAACTGGATCACTCTCTGTGGGAACCTGTTCTCCTTTAGACTCCCTTTGTTAGACAGGAAAGATTGTATTAACAAAAGGAAACGTTTTTTAGAATTAGTTTAGTATGGAGCCTCTAAAGCAACATTTGCAGAAAAAAAAATCCCTAAGACTTTTTTTTGTACGCGTGTGTGTGTGCACAAGAAAATTCTCATGTGCACACAAAAGTCTCAAGGCACTTCAGGGGCTCCAGAATTACTCTAAATCCCCAATCCAAATACCCCACATTTCAGAGTACCTAAACTCAGCAATACATCAACAAATCAACTGATACATCATCAAATCTCACAATAAATTTTATTCACAATAATAATCATGCATTTGATGAAGACAAATTTATTTGCACAATACCAATGCAAGGTTAAGATCAGTTTGCATGCCTGGCAATCTACAAAATCTTGTCCTGATGTCCATACAGTTAGAGGTCCAAATCTAAAATAGATTTAAATTAAGTTTAGATTAAGTAATTTAAATAGGAAGTCATTGTTAAAGCTATTAGTCAATGCCAACACTCCTCTATTCATACTTAGTTGCTTAGATGCTGAGTGGCAAAGTCTCAGCAATTAGATTAAACCTCTGATTGAACAGCAGCACACACATGCTTGAATACGATTAAAAAAAACAGAATTTTATATCCAAAAGTATGGATTATTACTTAGAGGTTAGTGGGTTTAATCATCATCTTTGATAAAACTTTGATTTAGCATGCTGGACATGCCAGTTCACATACAGCTCTGGCCTGCGTCCAGAAGCATTCTCCAGGTAGGAATGTCTCAGCTTTGCCACAGAGACTCTTGTGTCCAAGGTGCCCATTTCACCATTGGCCACACCACTCGGCTCTCTAGTATGAAGCCCTGTACCCATCACCATTGCAGACTCTCGACTGGCAGCACACTCCAGACTTCTCAATGCAGCAGACCGTTGAGTTACTCCTATATCTGACATGGAGCGGATTCGCACCTTTGGCCTGAGGTCACCTGAATCCTGGCTTACTCGATGTTGAGCTTGTGGGAGGGAGGAACCTTTCTGCAAGTACCCTCCAACATCCCCCACCCTATGGTGTGGGAAATGCTGTTCATTGGTTAGCTGTGTGGGAGCTGTGTCCATTTCTTCAGGTAGGTGTGTGTTTAACCTCTGCTTTCCTTTCTCATGTCTTTCAAAATTATCATCTGGCTGGCCCATTCGATGCACTCCTTGCACTTCCCATTCATCCAACTGGCCAATTTTACGTACCCTACGTCCCTCCCAATCATCTTCCGGTTGGCTTTTCCTTCTTCGTCTGACATGCCCTTCTTCATTCTCTGACAAATTGATCCGTCGTCTTCTACCATGTCCTTCTGCCACTTCCTTTTGCAGCAACCTTTGGCCTTCTTTCTGCTCCTCTACCTCTTGACTGGTTTTCTTATCACCCTGTACCAGTGGTTCAACAGACTGTACAGTTTGGCCTTGTCTTCGATCAACTTCTCTTTCTTTGAATTCGTCAACCTTCCTGATACCACTTTGTTCCATCCACTCAAACCGGTTAGTGCTCCAATTATCTTGACCCTCCTCTTTTTTAATTTCAGCCTCTTGAGTGTTTTCTTCTCTTTGCCTAATCTTCCTTACACCACGTACCACATCTTCACCTGTCCAACTATTCTTTGTGACATTATCTAACTGTCTTTCTTCAGATCGACTGGTTCTTCGGTCATCATGCTGTTCTTTGTCTTTTATTAGACATATTACCTTTTCACCTGTTATTATTCCCTCCTCCATCTGAGCACTTCCTCTTCCATTAGGCCCTCCCTTTTCTTCCAACTGGTGCAACTTTCTTCCACCTCTCACCTCAATTTCCTCTGACTGGCTGATCCTTCGAATTTCTAAACCTTCATCAGTTTGTCCACGCATGGGATCATCCACAATCTTTTGCCTGCGGCGGATCTCTGAGGGTAGCACAGCCTTTCTGCTCCTAAGTAACCCTTCTGAGGCTGGATCCTTTCTGGATGCTGATTGACCTTCTCTGTGAATGGTCTGAATGTGATCAGCACTAGCCCTCTGTCTAGTCTCTTCACCCGCTTTGTCAGCAGATGTCGAACCAGGTGCGGCCAAGTGTCCTTTGGAGTCCAGCATCTCAGACTTACTAAGTGAAGGTCCAGGAACAGGGTGAGCTGCATGAGCATTTGAAGGTGGGGATAGAGGGCTAGGTGTATAGGAAGGAGCGGAATGAACAAATTGTCCATATGCTGGAGGTAGTGCCTGGACAGAACCATACTGCAGAGGTTGGCTGTGAGCATAATGGCCATGTGAAGGACGTGAATGCAAGTTTTGTTCATGTAGAGGCTTCTGAGTAGGTGCATGTACTTGAGCTGTTTGGCAAGTATCCCGATCCAAAGGTACTGGTTGAAGGATAGCCCGATACTTCTGTACATGTGGTGGGGCATCTCTGTGACCAGGTGATGGCTGCTGGAGATTTTTGTATGCTGGGTGTGGTTGTTGGGAAGGTCTGTGCATTTGTGATGGTTCTTGAACATCTTGACCATCTCGCCTTGGTAGGGATTGCTTGATTTGCCTAAATCCAGGCTGATGACCCATGGTGCTAGGGTGTATACCAGGACTCTGTTCATAGTTTGGGGGCTCTGCACTTTGGGCACGCTGATGATTACCAATTTCATGTGAATCCATACTGTGAGTGCACTGGAATCGTGGCCGCTCCACACTATGTGCCCTTTGTTGACGGGTCTCCGCTCCCTGATGAGGTTGATGGACTGGGGGTTCAGAGCTCTGTGTTCGTGGTTGGTTTGCAGATTGAGGTCGTGGAGCTAAATATGGAGGGGCAACTGTTGGATTACATCTGACAGAGGATGCATCTGGCCCTGAATCAGAACCCCTTCCCGAGATTGTCTGTCTCTCTCTTAGTCGTACCTTAATGAAGGAAGGAAAAAGAGGAATTAACATTCATCCAATTCAAAAACATGACCTACTATCATCCTGAGAGAAAGTGTCATCAAAATCATTAAAGATAATGATAGATTAAACATTTTTGCCCCACAGATCAAGAACAAGAACCACCACTTCCCTCATCTTACAATAGTATGTTTCAATTATTTACAGCTAGCTTTAGCCTGAAATAAATGTGTTGAACAAAGAGGTAAAAAAATAAACATTCTCAGATTAAGTTCTTCAACAGCTGGAAAGCAAAGTCGCTTTATTTATAAACCTTTGATAACCTAATATAAAAACATTAAAAAGCAGCAGTAACAATTTGCTAGTAACCTCTCAACCAGTGACTCCATGACACACAAATAAGCTCCACCTGTTATATGTTCTTGAGGTGACAAAATTAAAAGGAATGAAGCCAAAGTTCATTGTTAGATGCTGGTCTCTGGTGAGGGGCAAAGGTCAGTGGATAAAAAAAAAAAAGTGGATGGAGGAGGGGCATCAACGAGGGAAATGTTTGCCCAATTCTACCATGACTACATATGGAGAATGAAAACTAAAGTGTACAAATGTATATTTGTCTTCATGGACTTCATAGGATATAAGGTCAAATGTTGGAAAATGGAGTTAGTGGGTCAACTGGGGAAATTTAAAGGGTTACACTCCCACTCTGATACCTGGATGGCCAGTTGATTTGTGAGTATGTTTCACTGTCCATGTCTCTCCTGAGGGACCAATCGCTCTGAGAGAGAGCTGCCAAGCTAAAGAACACAGAGGCCCAGACCCCAGTTATCACAGTGACATCATCATGACATTCAGCACTATAACAAAACACACCCGTAGCTTTACCAATCCTCAATGAGCCTTTGTGATGTCACAAATACTGTAAAACATCTGTCCACTTTTCCTGACTGTTTCCTCTTTTTCTTGTTGTATAGATATTTAGCTTCATATAAGGTTCCTCAATAAGTCTCTGTCATCATTACTGCCTTAGTGGCCTTCATTTAAGTATGATGATCTCATCAGTATGGACATCTTTCTCCTCAAGGGTTGTTTAGAGTTTCAAAGTTATGTAACTCTTCAGATAGAACACATGCACCTGTACTTGAATATAAAAGATATAAAGTTATGTCTTTAAAAAATATTGCAGGGGTCTCAAATAGTAACAGTCACAATGACAGTAAATCTGAAAATACAGGTCACCTAGAGTCAACTAGCCTGACCCTCAGTGTTTCAAAAGAAATGTATTACTCTTCTCTACTGCTCTAAAGATAAATTTTATGAATGCCAATTACTGTCATACTAAATAATGTGCATTTTTTCATCCACTACTATGGGGAG
Organism: Cyprinus carpio; assembly: GCF_018340385.1. Classification (NCBI taxonomy): domain Eukaryota; kingdom Metazoa; phylum Chordata; class Actinopteri; order Cypriniformes; family Cyprinidae; genus Cyprinus; species Cyprinus carpio. The sequence goes on along the minus strand of NC_056573.1, from coordinate 24,431,289 downwards.
ACTTAAGCTAGGAGACCATGCAGTATCTTTCAGCAGAGCTTCAGACTAAAATTCTTAATGTCCAGTGAATAGTACTACATATTTCACCCCAGCTCACCAGCTCTCTGGCATGACTGTGAACCTGACTAAACACAAAAGCTGGTCCATTTGATACTTTTACCAGGGCTATGTTCAAGATCTTCAGCATTATCTGAGTAAGGCAAAAAAAAAAATCTAAATGAAAATCTCTTTTCTTTTCTTATGAAAATTTGTTGTAAATCACTCTTTGTAATTATGCATTCCTTCACCCATAATTCATGTACCCATCAACTACCCATGTTGAGGCCTTCAATATGCTTGCATTCCTTTCAAATAAAGGTAAAAAAAGCAAGTCCCATTCTAACTTGCCGTTTTTAAAGGAAGTATGCCAACACAGGAAGAAAATAACACATCAGTCAAAATCAGGGTCCTCTAACACATATATTTTTAAGATCCAGAACTCAGTAAACATACTTACCCCTGTCTGTTGAGGATATTTTGAGCTTGTTGCTCGATGAACAGGTCTCCAGGAGAGATGCCATATCGTGTTGGGGGTAACGAAGCTCTGCGTGCTGTCCTAGGAGAACTTGCCACAGTGACAACAGCGACACCCCTCGTTGGTTGGGCTGTTGTTGTTTCGATGGGGACCGGAGCTTCCTGTGTGTGTGGTTTCGGACTTCGGTCAGGTGCTCGTCTATAATTTTCCAAGTTCATTGCCCTCTCTCTCTCTCGCTCGGCATCAAAGCCTGATGGAGGAGGAGCAGGATTGGGGGCGGGGTCAGAAGGCATGAAGACCCGCCCCATCCCTGAACTGCTGTATTTAGACCTGCTGCTGCTTCGGTCCCGCCCCTCATCCTGCTCTTGCATTGCCCTGCCCCTCGTCCTGCTTTCACCACGTCCCCTGTCAGGAGGAGCCCCTTTGTCCGACAGGTCAGATTCTCTCCGTGCACGTGTGTAGCGTGGTGTGTAATCCAGATCCACCTCCTGGTCGAGGAGGATTCCATAACGCTCTGATAACTGCCGCCGACGTTCAGCTTTGTAGCGCGCAATCCGCTCAGCTTTAGAGCTGAGGCTGGCTGCATCAGAACCTGCTGGGGTAGGGCCGACTGGCTCAGGATTGGTGGACGACTGTGAATCTGGACGTGAATGAGCTCTGGACTGCCGCTCTGTAGCTTCTATCTCATCACGGCTATAGCGCCGCACTGTAACGTAACAAATAGAGAGTGAGTAGGGGATCAACAAAATTCTGCAATTATGTGGGCATAAGATATAACCTGAGCCTCTTGTTCAATGTAAATCTAGTGGATTTTTTCTAGCTGTTTTAGTGTCCACCAGGTGACAGATTACTAATAAAAGTAATGCCACACCTCTTTTCCGACGTACCAAAGTTTAATGAGATTTGTCAAAATAATATAGTATAACAAATAACAATAGTCATAGTGATTCTTGCCTTAGCTGAGCACTGTACAGTATATCATCTGCTGTGTTGACCTACCCACAATGCCTGGATCCCTGGGATCTGAAGCACGTGTATAGCGTGGTGTGTCCTCTTCCAGAAGTCGGTTGGTCACCAGGCCAGCTGTGCGTTGCATGCTTGTAGTAAGAGCAGGTGGAACACCAGCCTCAATCACCTCCAACCTTTGTGCGATTCTCTCTTTCCTGCATAAGAAGCCATTATATCCAGTGTTGGGGTTAGTACAACATTGTGGAAGACAGAGAGCCTAATCCTGACAGTGCTTTTAATAAAGAAATCATGTAACAAAAATTACTTATAAATGTAGAAGTTTTTTTTGAGTTTCCAAATGTAACATTTCTCAATGCTTCTACCCGCCTACATTGCATTCAAGGTACACATTTTAACAGTTCATGCATTCCATGGGAATCAAACCCATGACCTTCGCATCGCTAGTGCAATGTTCAACTGTTTAAGCTTTAAGAATGGCTTATTTTAATTTGCATAGAAAAAGAGTCATGTACCTGTTCATTTCTGGATTACTTCTAATAGAGGTTTCAAATTGCTTCCTTAGCTCTGAAACTAAAATACAAGTTTTAGTAAATATCCAACTACCTCAAGGGGAAAATCCCCATCCTTCTACTTTTCAAGCACATTGTTATCTTAGCATTTCTCACCTTTGGGCAGTACAGCAAGGATGTTTGCATCAATTTCTGCTGTACTCTTAACCGGTGATGTCCTGTCATCCACACCAAAGCTGTAAGAATAGAGGGTGCAGGATTCAAAACAACAGTGCTTTAGTAAATGTGTTAGTGTCAGTAGATTTAATGCGTTTCAATTTTAATTTTTGGTCTTTCTGGCAGTTATTTAAAGAAGACTGGAACTAAAGTAAGTGTAACCCTTACTCCAAAATCTGATTAATGTTAGGAATGTTGTTCTAGGATCAACAAGGATGTTGACCCAGGAACATGCCCTACTAGGCGCATCACAGCACTGCCTGGTTGTCTATGACTCCAACATGACTCAATATGTTGACTTTTCCAACACCTAATATCTGCACCTTATATTTGGCATTGAGTACCTCCAAAAGAGCAACCTTACCAATGTGTTCCCATGCGACATTGCTGAATTAGCTTTGAGGATCTTGAACAGTCACTTGAAAATGACCACAGGAATAGATTAGCTGCTAAGGTATTTATACATCTAGAGTTCCCCTTCACCATGGTACCAGTCCTGTCGGCCCAAACAGCACACTCCAATTACTCCTGTTTACAGCACACCCTTTGCTACACATGCTGCTATGCACAATGATTTCAAAAGCAGGGCAGCAGAACTCTAACGAAAGCTTAAACTGATTTAGGAAACAAAGAAGACTCGTTTTAGTCACTTACACACATTCAACCAGTATTTATAATATTATAAATTACTGAAAATTGGACAATACATCCTTGTTGTGGATTCAATTTTCAGTAATTTATAATATTATAAATACTGGTTGAATGTGTGTAAGTGACTAAAACGAGTCTTTGTTCTATATTGTGCTATACTGAGGACACCAGGAAGACTGAAGTTTTGATTTATTTTGAACAAAGATGTCAAGAGCGAATTCTTCTCTTTTAACAGCTTAACCAATGGAAACAACAAAAGATAACACACATACACCCACACATACACATTCTGGGTCTGTGATGATAACAGCAGACTATGCCTCCCCTTCTCTTACAGCATGTCTTTTTCATTGGCCAGGACTCTGCACAATATATTGATTCTTAAATCTCAAATACTGACCAAAGCATCCAAAATATCTATCCTTTCATTTAGCTTAAAATGTGCATGACACAACACACAATCATGGTCCTGAAGTCCATAGTGCAACACAGTATCCAAAAAAAAAAAAATTCTAAAAGGTTTTTCAATAGCATCTTATTAATTGCTTATAGTGCCAAGTATTAAAGAAGATTAATTCAGTATTTAATTAAACTAATGGGATGAGCTTTAAAACAAAGAAAAAAGGTTGGGTCAAAACAAAAAAAGTTTTTAAAATTGCGAGATGAATGGATTCTGACCTTATTGCTCTTTTCTTTAGTAGTGCTGGGCTGTAGCGTTTAGCAGAAGCTTCACCAACAAAGCCTGTGAAAAGAAACAAGACAGACTCCTAAAAGTGTGCAATTGTTTTTAAAACTCAATTAGAAATATTTGTCTGAGATTCTTTTATGCGTTCTGCAAATCTATCCAAAAGACTACAAATAAAATGGACCATAAAGGTCTGTTCACATCAAGAACTATAATGATACTTATAAAGTTTTAATGATAGTTTGAATGGTCTGATTATATAATGAAACTTCATACAATGACAACGACACAATAATGAAACAATATTGCAAACCAATTTTTACAACAATGAAAAAACATTGCCAATCAGAATCCACGCAACATTAAAGTTCCTGAGCATTTAAAGCAGCATACAATATACTACTGAATGGGCCTTAACAGCACAAACTGATTTTGCCAGTTCAACTTGAATACTTTTGTGCACTTAAATGTAATTTAATGTTGCTTACAGTGAAGTTAAGCAACCCAAGTTCAGGAAAGATACAAACTTATCTGAGACAAAAATTTAAATGGAATATTTCTCAAAAAATATGCAACCTGTTGCCAACAATCACAAAAATTTCAAACACATTCCATCTTGAGTTCATGTTTTGGCCTTTTAAACCCATAATGTTTTTTAACCCTATTGTATGAACAAGCTCGAGTTACTGTGTTTAACATCCTCCAGCGTGGGTCAGCTGATAAATGGACCCCCTCCAAATGGAGCACCTGGGCTGAGGAGTGATCGCTTTAAGAATGAGCTGAGAACAAAAAAAGTTGGGGGGTTGGGGGGCTGAACAAAGTCCTCCTGTAGCGAATCAATGCGTTTTTGTAAGAAAAATAACCATATTTAAAACGTAATAATCAATTTAATCTAGCTTGCGGTCATTGTTGTACACAAAAGCAGTTCTGGGTGGATGGCGTATGGAGGTCAGCTTTGCGCATGTGTTGCTCAGAAATGATGAACGCGGAAGCACGAGGAGAGATCAAAACAAAACTAAAGTAAGGAAAGGTTTGCTTCCTTTGTTCCTGTTTACAAACGTTGGTTTTCACGAGACTCACCAGCACATGCGCAACGCCGACCCCATACACCCCATACACCCAGCATGACTTGAGGGTGAGTCATTTATGGGCCAATTTTCATTTTTGGGTGAACTAACCCTTTAACACAGTGTTGACAAACAGTCTGGGGTCATTTCATGATGAACAGTACAATCAGAGTAACAATCAGAGCTGCAAGCACTACAGAGATTCAACGTCAAATCTCTTGCAATTGTGAAACTTTGGTAGATAAGGCTTATCTAGAGGTCACAAAATTAGGCACAAACACATACAAAACATCTTCGACAGACTGAGACACTAAAGGTTATTACTGTTCCACATCAATGAGACCTGATTTAAGTTAAGCAGCTGACCGACAAGTTTTTCAGTGGCTGATGTTGATACTGCTATCAAAAATAGAGTAAAATATTATTACAACTTAAAATTACCATTTTCTATTTTAATATATTTTATTAATGTAATTTATTTTTGTGATGCATCATTACTCCAGTCTTGAGTGTCACATGATCCTTCAGAAATCATTCTAATATACTGATTTGCAGATCGAGAAACATTTCTGATTTTCAATGTTGAAAACAGTTGTGCTGCTTGATTTTTGTGTAAACGATGATATATTTTGTGCAGGATTCAATGATTAATAGAAAGAACAAAAGAATAGCATTTATGAAACCTTGGTGAATAAGTATTAATTTCTCTTTTTTAAAAAAATCTTACCCTAAACTTTTGAATGGCTGTGTACAGTATTGCTGAAAAAAAAAAAATTTTTACACAATATTTACTCAAAATTCACTGCAAAAAATAAAATGTTCACACAGAAGACTTAAGCTAATAACCTAAAAAAAAACATATGTTGGATGATTAATTGTCTGATATACACATTAACGGTTGGTTGATTATGTTTGCATATGGATGTATGCAATTACATATTAATTAAAATTCTGTTTAATTGTACTTGTCACTATTAACATTTTTAAATTGTTGAATTGTTGTTAAATAGTTAAAATGTAATGATTGGACTATTGTTAAATGTTGACTTAAAAATAAACAGTTTAAAAAAAATAGAATTTTTTCCTGAATGGTTGATGTTGATGCTGTTTTCAGGATAACAGGATGGCTGTTGTTGGTGTTGATTATGTTTTCAGTTTTAGAGGATGGATAATGATGGCCGACACAATTATCAATTATTATTTACTCAATTTCCACAAAAAAACGCATACTTTGTATCTGCTAATCTCAGCTGACAAGGAGACACTGACGTTGTCTGTAGATTTTCTAAACACCACTTCGATCCATTTGGCAACAGTCATCAGCTGATTCAGACAATCTCATGATGGTCAAATCAGTCTGGCAGGACTATCACTAATCACTTCTGAAGCTCAAAGCAACCTTTAGCAGCACACCACAAGAATTCAGACAACTTCTGATCAATAATCAATCTTCATTCTCAATAGAACAAGACTAGAGCAAGAGTAATATACTTCTATTTTGTACAGCTATTAAAAAGAAATCCAGGATCACACAATATTAAACTGATTTAAACAAAGCCATCCATTCATAAATCAAACAACTTCACAATTTTACTCAAATCCCCATAAATCAACCTCACTGCCTGGTTACAGTTAACACTTACCTTGACTACACTGTGTGATGTGGTTTAGATAGTTAGTAATCAACGGGTTATGGAACATGTTGGAATGAAAAGGAAAGAAGAAAACAAAGGAAAGAGAGAAAAAAGAACAGAAGGTCATGATGTCATGATCAGAGGGTAAGATGGAAGAGTGAAAGAGAGAGAGAGGGAGAGGGACGGACGGGCTCGGTGTGGTTGGATTTGATAGAGGCAAAACTAGAGGACTAAAGCAAACACATGGGAGGGTAGTAGAGAGAGAGAGAGAGAGAGAGGGGGGGGGGGTGCTAAAGCAGCTCACAGGCAGTAATCGGATTACAGGCAGAAATTAGCCTGGATGATAAAAGTGGATTGTGGGAGCACGGTGGATTCCTGGACTTATGACACAAGCGCTGCTACATTTACACACACGCATTAGCAATCCAGGAGTCACAAATACTCGGTGATGCAAAGATAATTTGCTAATTAAAAGTCTTTAATTAGGTCTGACCTGCCTTTAACATCTTTTAGTTTTAAAAACAAGCCAAATGAATGTGAATCTTTGTTAAAGAAAATGCTAGAAAATGCTGTGTTCTTACAAAGGACTGCTAAACAAGAGAAAAGTTATATTCCATGTGGTTTTGAGTTTTTATGCTAACCGCTATGAGCACAGGGTTCTGGGTTCTACTTCTGCTGTGTTGCCAAAGAAGTTCAGGTTTAGCTGGTTAGCACTGAACAGTTAGCCCCATCCTGGTAGATGCTGTAACTACAGCATATGGCATTACATGCATTACAATACTTGCTTTTTGTGGTATTAACATTAAAAATTAATCAAGCAAACTGACTGGTAATTTTAAATGCCAAACTATTTTGAATATTTTTTAAAAATTGTTGCCTAGTTTTAAGTCGCTATGTTTGATAACATTTCTGCCAGTGTTGTTATTGTTTAATAAAACTAAACAAATTTAAACAAATACTTTAATTGAAATGAATATTAAATAAAATAAAAATATTAGATGAAAACAATGAAAAAAATGGCTTGAAATGTTGCCGTGGCAAAAAAAAAAAAAAATATATATATATAAATAAACTACAGTACACAAAAAAATAAAAAATAAATAAAAATGACAAAACTCAAATTACTAAAAAATTTTTCTTCAAATATACATAAAAAAAGTAAATTTAAAAAATAATAATATAAAAAATATATAATAGTATTTAATTTATAGTATTATTTTTTAAATAATTTTAAATTTACATTGATTCCTGCTGTATCCAGCTGCATTTGGATCATGTGAAACCTTTGTCTGCACTCTCATGTATAAAGTTAACTTTTAAAGAGTCTCTATTGATCACATTGACTCAAATTGCCAATTCTTACTGAAAAATGAAAGACCAGTGTCCACTATGTTGCTGCAAATCACTGTAAGCATAACATCTCTTCAGAAAGAGAGAATGAAAGACTTACCATACATAATGCAACAAGCCCATTAACTGATACACACAGGCATATGCCAATATAACCTAATAAAACACCACAACTAGGTGTGAAAGTATTATAACAAGTTGACAGTATCTTAGTGTGCACTAGAGGGCATACTGAGAGACAAAGGTCCTGTGGGGTTCACTAATCAACATGGAAAACTCAGTCATGACAAGAGAAGGGGCTGAAGGAAACTGTTTATAGCTAGCTAACTGAATAACAACACAGCTGCTTTTACTGGCACATTTGAAAGTAACTGTCACCTTGAGTATTGTTAACGGTACAATGCACAATGTGTATACTTAATAATGTTTCTGGCCTTACTCACAGCGATTTCATATACAAAACTGATGGTAAACAAGCAGTTCAGAAAGTTATCTGGTTGGAAAAGTAGCACTAATTAGAAATACAATAGGTACAGCGTAATACAACAATCAACAAAAGAGTGGTTTTTTTCATAATTAGCCCAAATACATACATTTATAATACAAATTTTTATAATATAATACAAAGTTTTTAAGAAAAGCCCAGCCATGCTAGCACGTGCAAACATGTCCATCTCTCTGTCCTCTGTCTTACTGGACCACCCAAGCATTGCTGCCCTTAATAAGGCAATGTGTGATGTGATTGGCTGAGAGGCCTCAACGGGGAGTGGCTAACTTATGTTTATCCGGCTCTGCTCTGCAGGTGCTTTTCACTTTACCACACTACCTCACTAGTCTATCATAGTCTAGTTCTCCTTCTCCCTTAGCTTATCCAAGGATACATACTGTACGAAAAACACAATATATAAAAGATTTTGACATAGTTATGATATCTTATGATTACCTGCCCTGACTGGAGAATTAGAAAGTACATTTGAGACCTAAGAACACAAGAACAAATAACTAGACTCGATGCTTCTAGTAAACCAAGGAGTTATGACTCTAGTCTATTCTGGTAATTTAGAGGTTGGAAGCTGGTTACACAGGGCTGTGTGTGTTAGATCACATTAACATACACACAAAAATACCCATAACAGAGATTTTAAGACAATATAAAATAACAGGAGGGCAATGCAGTACAAAATGGTCAAGAATACGTAATCTGGACAAAACGAATAATGTGAGGGAAAATTTAAGCAGCAAATCAGTATATAAGAATGATTTCTGAGAAAGTTCATGTTTGTAGAATAGAGAATAGAGAATATATTTAAATAGATAAACTTTAAATTGTCATAATATTTCACAATATTACTGCTTTTGCTGTATTTCAATATTGCAATCAATAACTATAAACCAATAGATTTATATTAAACTCATTTCAAACATGATTGTGTTTGTGTAATTTACAATGCTTCTAATTTTATATACTACTACATTGAAAAAATGAAAATAGGAAAACAGCTGAAAAACTGAACTGTCAGTTGTGTAGTCGATGACATCACAATGAAAGCACATTCAAATCTGTGATTGATTTCATACATTCATCACTCAAGGAACTCCTAGTGCCATTGCCAAGCAACAACATGTTTACATGTTTACATGAGACAAAGATGAATGACAGAACATCAAAGCATTGTGGGAAGTTCCCCATTAGAACAGGCATCACACAAAAACAACAAAGATCATTTTGAATGCTCTGACCTAAGCTCCAGATTACTAAACACTCCACGCTCAAACAGATGCACACTGCTGTTACCTTGACATTTATCAGCAAGAGCCCCTCAGATCACTGTAAAGCTCTGCACTGTGCAGGCATGCAAGTGAAACAAGTGTGAATTGATGTATACAGACACCAACAATGTCACACAGTGCGTGACAGGCACTGCTGCTTAAATATGGTCCTAAATGCAATACCCTTGTGCTTGTTTCAGAGCAATCATTACAATATGTCCCCATACTTCTTCCCAATTTTTGGGATCATTACTTCTGAACAAACAGTGTGTAACTTTGTTTATTCCTAATTTTTGTGATCTTTAATTTTAATTGAGCCCAAATGAGAAAACTGTCATAATTCTGTTAAGAAAAAGACCACAGTGATCTCATGTTTGTCTCCTCTGAGGTTTTAGAAAAGATCTCACAATAGCTATGTTTCCTATGTTTCTGATCCAAAGTTGCGAGCTTAACTTATTTGCAAAACTTGAATATCGCATAATACATTTAAGAATAAAGCACCATTGCCGTCCTGCGAGACGAAGAGAACAAAATCGTCTTTTCCAGATAAACTGGCACCAAATATCACTGAGAAAAAGGTAACTTGCTGCAGTAGGACAAGCCACTGTGGGTCTTTTTTTTTTATATTTAATGAATTACTTGCACCTAAGAGTCTGCAGATGAAAAAATAAACGTGGTCATTTTTTATCTTTTGGAGGCTGATGCCTGCTGTTTTGTAAGTCAGTTCTGGGAGGTTATTATACTGAACCACTTTGACAACAGACTTTGGCTCAGGCATTTCAGAATGACCAAAACAACATTTCATATTTTGTTTGTTTTTATTGGGATTGGTGGTTGGTGGTTTTTCCAGTTATTATGTCGCATAGCGAAGTAATTTTTTTGATGCGCATCGAGGAATTTATTCAGTAAATGTGTTACCATTGTAGTTACGTGCATGTTTTCTTATCGGATAAATAATTTATCCGAGTCAGTTGAACGCATACAGTTTTTATGCGCATTTTTAGAATTTAAGCAAATCTTGGCATTTCCATTCAGCATTTTTTTTTTTAAGCGATATCCCAAAATGTGCATAAAAATAGGTGGATGGAAACATAGCTAATGACACAAACTGTTCCCAGGTCTGTCAAAGTCTGATATTAACAGTCAAAAGATTTCATTCAAAACCAAATGACTACCAAATGACTATATATGAACTATGCTATTTACTTTTATTTGCCCGTAACAAGTCTCAATAAATTTTGTCTTTTTATTTACGTGATGGAATTTTATGAGATATAACAAAGTTGGTACTTGAATAAAACACAACGGCGAACTCCATGAGCTAAGAAAATGGAAATTTAAGCAGTAGTTTCAAAGTGGCTTTACAGAAAATCATGATGTTAATGTTTATAATATTTTAATATCCTAATGCCTTTAAGGCACATTTAGCAGATCAAAGCTGACTAGATAATTAAAAAAAGCTGTATACTGACCACAGGTATACTGTGAGTAAAGCTGGACTTACACTTTAAAAAAAAAGTAAGTTATAAATAAAACAAAGATTATTGGAGTTTATTTTACAAGAAAATATAAGCCATTTCTATTTCCATGTTTAATTCAATGTGTTACTTGCTATTTCTTTGTAATTAATTGTGAAATTTACTAGCAATTTCTTAGTGAAAATTGTTTATACAACTTTATATAAAGAGATGTGTAAAAAGAAAAATAAAAAATAAAAAACTACATTTTGTGATGAAATACATCAGGCATTCGAGATTTAAGATTCATTTCACATGTTGTGAGCCATGTTGAGTAGTAGTAGTATAATTTTATTTAATCCCATGTCAGCATCTGAGGCTATTTTCATTGCATATACCCAATTACAAAAATACAAATACCACATAAATACAATAAAAACCAAGCAAACAAACAAACACAGCAAGTAATATTATACCAGATTTTTTAAATTAACATTTAAAATCTTACTAAATAAGTCCTTAAGTGAACTAACTTCATAAAAGAGCTTTCTACTTGCATCAAAAGCGGGACAGGAGCCATGTTGATGCTATTTAGAAGAACATTTTAAAACGTAGATATCTAGATGTAGAAGATACATATATTATGCTTTATCAAATACAATTTAGGCTTGATTTCTAATAGGAGAGGTCAATAATCACCCAATTTACCTTTAGCACTTCAGACTAATGTTATCAAAAGCAATAAAAAAAAAAAAGTTTCCCTTTATGGAAATATAAGAGTTGTCACAGTGATAGACAAAAATGGTCTAATCACTTCTGGAATCTTAGAAAAACTCCCTTTGGTACATTTAACCCGCAGTCGCAGCACAGCCTGGAGGAGGAGTTCAGTCAGACTACATTCTCTAGTCATTCTGGTCTTCATCTTCTGCCTTTATTAGGACACAGAGAGCTCACTGGCAGCATGAGGTTTGTTTGAATTACTGCTGAACTACAGACTGCGCTGTGAGAACAAGCAGTCGAACATACCTTACAGACAGGAGTCAGGTGTGGATCTCCAACTGTCTCAGATTCTACAGGCTAAACACCCAGACAGACAAAGTCCTGGATGATTCTCTACTGCGACTCTTTTAATACGTCTCATCACTCTGTCTCCCATCCAAACATCTCTCTCTTCAAAAGGATTTTTCTTTTCCTACACACTTCATTTAATCTCTGTTCTTATCCTCCTCCTCACAACAGTCTTTGCACTTTTCTGATTCGCGTGGTGTATGTTTGAAATAAGACCACTTGTACTGTTTTTGCAGTATGTATAATGCATACAGAATATGTATGTACAGGATATCTGGAGAACCTACTACACCAAAATGTGAAATGTGTATTGCATGATTATATATCAGTGAAAATGCATCATGCAGTACATTAAGTGCAAAAAATCTCAAATGTTAATCTCAATTAAAAAAAAAAAAAAAGAAAAAAAAAGTGTTTTAGGATCATACCTGAACACCATTTACTGAATTATTCATACAATACATTATCTGTAGTAAAGGATAAGAAATGCATTTCACAATTTTTTTTTAAGATGATAACTGGATGTCATTCACTGAATTAATGATAATCATAGAATAAATTAACTACAGTATAGAGTAATATAAATTAAATAAAAAATCCAAATATATTTTTCTCAAATTAAAAGAAAATGCTAAATAAATAATTGTATTATTGGGCAATTAAAATTTTTTTTAAAAAAATAAAATAAATAATAAATAAAATAATATCAATCAAATATTAATCTCTAATTAAAAAAAATGCATATTTAAAAGGCTATAATTGAATTAATCACACAATATCTTAAATGTAGTAAAGCATATTGGTTCCCGTCTTTGAGAATGTGTAGGTTTTAGGTTGATGTTTTGTGTTTTTTGTGATTGGAGAAGAGTGCGTGAGAAATTTATATTCAGTTTTGATCCAGATTGTTTTTTTTTCTTTTATTAGTGAAATCATTAGGTAAAGATCATGTTCCAGGAAGATATTTTGTAAATTTCCTACCATAAATATATCAAAACTTAATTTTTGATTAGTAATATGCATTGCTAAGATCTTCATTTGGACAACTTTAAAGGCGATTTTCTCAGTATTTTGATTTTTTTGCCCTCAGGTTCCAGATTTTCAAATAGTTGTATCTCGGCCAAATATTGTCCAGTCCTAACAAAACATACATCAATGGAAAGCTTATTTATTTATCGAAAAATTTACACTTAAGACTGGTTTTGTGGTCCAGGGTCACATATATCCAATATTAATCTCAGATTAAAAACAAATGCAAAAAGAATTCTAACTTATTTAAACAATTATAACTGGACACCATCCACTGAAATAATCATAAAATACATTAAAAGTAGTAAAAGATAAGAAATAAATACATTTAAAAATAAAAATCAAATGTTAATCTCAAATTAAAAAACAATTGCAAAAATAATCTTATTTAAAACATTACAGCTGCCATTCACTGAATTAATAATATTAACTGTATAAAAGGGTAATAAATAATCTCAGAATAAAAAAAATATCAAATATACATATCAATTAGATTATGTGTAAAAGGTTACGTGTCTATGTATAACTATTAAGGGATAAACACTAGACTAAGCAGTATAGAGTGGATACTGTGCAGTACACTAGTATTTCAGTCCAAACACATCATTCTCTCTGAGGTCTACAGATGGTGAGGACTTACATTCTCTGCTCTTATAAGGCTGTGAAGAGTTTGAATCAGTCACAGGCCTCATCTGTCCAAGAGATTTATTCAGGAGTTGTTCTTGGCTCAATTATGGGAAATAGCTGTTCTTACGTCAACAACACACTTTCTAAACAGGAAGTATTGATAAAAATCCACACAAGGCATTAATTCTGAACATTAGTTCATTTGAGCTGTTACATAAAACCTGTGCTCTTCACTCCTCTGCTGCATCACATATTCTTGAATCTCTCGTCATACAAAAATCACCACAGACAGGCACTCACATACACTTGTCAAACACAGCAGAAAAGGGAAACAGGTCAGTTTCATCTAATGTCTGTAAAGATAGATGGAGTTGGCCAAAGTTTTAATCTGTACTAAGGGGGCATGTTTTGGCTGGCTAGCCAGTTTGCCCCTACTGACAGATGCCATAACTACATCATCTGCACACAGAAAGGATCTTTCTCCACTGACTGCCATTCATAAATGGGTGTTTAATTCTGCCAGGGCATTACTACCCTACAGCCCTACAACATCTCTAACTCCATCCACTACACAAATTCAACTTCTATTCGGTGAGATGCCAGGTTCTCAAACCACAGCAGGGAAAGAACCTCAAAGGACAAAGATAGACTACTGTGAGCTGCAAACAATACCAGCAGGAGATTTATAGATAAATTATAAAATATTTCACTAGATTTTATCAAATTATTTGCACCCGTGAGTATCTTACACTGCCGAATTATCCACTAACCTAGTTTACAATAGTATTTTTGTCATAGTTTGTGATTATATATTTTTTCATTTATTGTATTTCATTAAAATGAAGTTGTCGATATGTAGTAGATTGTGTTTTACACATCAAAAGAGTGATGATCAGGTCAACACAGAAGTATAGAAATTCTACATTGATTTAAAAAAAAAAAAAAAAAAAAAAAAAAAAAAAAAAAAAAAAACTGTGCTGGTATCAGATTGATCAGTATCGGCAGATACTCAGAATTTTCGATATCGGATCGGTTCTAAAAAAATTGTATCGTTGCATCCCTATTAAAAAAACCCCACAAGAAATCCACACGACTCCAGTCCATCAATTAACGTCTTGTTAACAATAATAAACAATGCTTGATCTGTGCACATTTCTCTCCTGATTCAGACAAGATGACTTTTTCACTGGAGAAAACAATATTCTGGAAAGAGGGCATGTATTTTAGCTGGAAACAGTTTGACGTTAAAAACGATGAAGTCTCCCTAAACTACAAAGATTAACAGATTAAAATCCTATCACAATGCATATCATAAAATCAGATGATAAGATTATTGTCTTAAATACATTTGTAAAATTGTTTTTTTCAAGAAATTAATACTTTCATTCAGCATGGATGCAAGAAATTGTTAAAAGTGACAGTTTACAAAATCAGGTCAAAATCATTTTTAAAATCGTACCGACCCCAAACATCTGTGTACATTATATACAGTAGTTAAAGAATGAATCAATCTAGTGGTTTAAAGTATATCCTGTAACATATAAATCTAAACCACTTCTATCCATTCTCAAATATATATGAAAAAAAATCAGGGTTATCCCTTCTTTAAAACAAACAAATTGAAACAATAATTACAGTATATAGACATACAAAAAGAAAACAGAGAGGGTAAGTGTTGAAAGTATATCTGACTGTTTGTTTTGACAGAGAGGGCAGGTGCGGCTAATTCAACAGCTGCAATATCAGAGTCTGGCTCCAGGCCTTACACACACACACACACACACAATACAAATGGAGCTATAGACTATATGTGGGCTCCTCAGTACCCTTTCTAGCCTCATTACAACAGTGAGTGTGCAGACCACCGATTGCATACAGTTATCCAGCAGGTCCACATTTAGTCTGTTCATCAACACACATGAACTTCAGAGCTCAACTACATTCCCAGAATTGCAAACCATATTCAGAAACAGCTTGACCAAGACTACATAATGTATGAGTGGAACAAATGTGTGCGAATCATATGTAAAACTTAAATTGCTGCAACAGTTTTAATCGTTTTAGATAAAAGCATCTGCTTATTGAATAAATGTAAGTGTAATGTACAAAAGAACAGTTTTACAAAGCCATTTACACAGAATTGTGAAGCCCAGTTATCCTTTTATTTATTTATTTCTGAAGAATCATGTGACA
Organism: Cyprinus carpio; assembly: GCF_018340385.1. Lineage (NCBI taxonomy): Eukaryota > Metazoa > Chordata > Actinopteri > Cypriniformes > Cyprinidae > Cyprinus > Cyprinus carpio. The sequence continues at coordinate 24,415,553 of NC_056573.1, read as the reverse complement.
CTGAAGACTGGAGTAATGATCTTGAAAATTCAGCTTCGCATCACAGGAATAAATTACATTTTAAAATATATACAAACAGGCATTTTTAAATTGTAAAGATATTTCACAATATTGCTATTTTTACTGCATTTCTTATCAAATAAATGAAGGGGAGCAGAAGAGACTTTAAAAACCATTACAAAATCCCAAACTTTTTAACGGTAGTGTATACTGCTTTTTTGACATTTCATTCAGGCACATTGCCCAACACTGGCTCTAGACCTGTGCATGCTCTTTTTCATGAGGCAGGAGGTCATCTTCAGGACAGGGTACTGTTTCAGTCACTGAGGTTATGGAGTTCTAGCCGGTCTCATATTTAGTCTGTTGGACCAATCTTCATTCTTCTTGGATATTAGCATCTGAATCACAGATCATGATGCATGCATCTGAACCCAAAATATTGCAGAACCTTCAGTCCAAATATTCTGAGAAAGACAATCTGTGCACTGCCTCACAGTATCGTGCAGAAGTAAAAATAATCAGTAATTAATATCTGACCTCAATGACAATATAAGTAAATAGTGCTTGTTAGTGATGATCTGAGCGAACAGCAGCAGGTGGTTTTCTCAAAGTGGTTGCACACTCCTCTAGACATCGCAAACATAAACACACATGGGATGGCAGGCTTAGACATAGCGGCATATGTTGGCACGGACCTCAGACACACTCCGGTTACAACCCTGCTGTTAGCAGCAGAATGTAGACTTCAGATGTAGCTTCAGACGACTTGAAGGCACAGCAAGTCCTAACCTTCAGGTTTATGAGCAGCACAACAGGGCAAAGATCTCAATGCATAATGTCAATGTAAAATGTCAGTGTCAAGTAAAAGGTCCATTCAATTTTCCAACCCTTTGGTTTCACTAACGAATGTCAATGCAAATCAAACCATAAAACTGTTAATTAGACTATTACATGTTGTGAAAAAAATCTGAATGTTTCCTATCTACGCAAAAAAAATGTTATGTTTTGGTTGGGTGCAGTTGATTTGGTGGGGTTGTTGTTGTTGTTGGGAGGTTATTAATTGGTTGTTGTTTGGTGGTCTTTTTTTGTAGAGACTTTGAAGTCTCTAGTTCCTTGATATAGCTTAAAAATACCACTTAAAGCAAAAAGACTGCAGTTTCTGACTCCTTTACAAGCATGAAATAATGTCATGTAAAGAGATCAAGAATAAATTTAAATTTAAAAGTTAATCAAGTGTGTTTAATGACTCATTTCTTGGAAGAAATTAAAAAACTAAAAAATTATATAAAAATTAAAAACATAAATATATAAATACATACTGTACACATATAAGTGATAGTAAATATAAAAAAATAAAATAAATAAGTAAATAATACAACTAAATAAAGTAAATAAAGTATTTATAAATAAATATTTATAACATAATATATTTATTTATATATATAATGTATAAATAATAATATATAATATATTCAAATACTCTATATATTTACAAATATATAAATCAAAGTAAATAATATTAAATTAGTAAATTAAAATGTGTAAACAAACATTTCTGAATTAATTATTTCAACTGCACCACCAGACATCCTTTTGCACTGACAACTCAAGCGTAAACTCAGGACTGTGGGATATCATAAACAACCAATGATACATCTATGCTGTCTTCCAAATTCAACCGGATGAAGGCATCTGACTAGACAAGATGCATATGTTTTTTTTTTGTGTGTGGTTTGGTTTAAAGCAATTATATTTTAGTTAAATCCCAGCTCCACTGTGACGAACACCAATGCAAACTCAGACCACATTTCTTCTTTAAACAAACACTAAAAGCAGGATGTTACACCAGCATCTGCAGAACATTAAACAGTCATAGAAGATTGTCAAAATATACCTGTTGAGCTGTAAGAGGACGTATACGACACAATCACTGACACATGCTTCCCAACCTGTTCATTGTCCAGCGGGAGTGGATCAGGGTGGGTTGGAGTCACAGGGGGATTATGCTATCATGGGGCTTAATAAAGCCGGCTCAGCCCGAGGGCTTACTGCTGCCGCCACACAGAGACGTACACAGAGAAACAAAAAGAAGGAAGATGGAAATGTTACTTACTGGTTACTGTTTCCTAAGTTCATTTGTAGAGCCCAAACGCAAACGCAACTAATTCCAAATGCAAATGTTTCTAAAGAGTATTTCGTATTAAGTGCAGGTCAGTTTGTGAATGATGAGAGGTGAAGAGACAGCAGACGTCCAACATACTGAACGAAAGGATGTCAAGGAATAACGGGGTTGATGATAGACAGGAAGGAGGAAAAAGGGGGAGGGAAAGGGGAAAAGAGGGAGAGGAGGGGAAGGATATTTGGAAGGGAGGAAAGAAAGGGGGAAAATAGGACACGGTGGACAATTAATGAAAACAACACAACAGAGGAGAAGAAATCAGACAATTAAACAGTGTCCAAAAAAAAAAAAAAATTCCAAGGAATTTTTTTTGGGGACTTTTTCTGGTAGTTGATGATCCACAGGTGGTAATTTTCTGAATTTCCTGTTCAGCTAACAACTCCACAGTGACAGAATACTGAGAGTCATGCTAGTGTACATACTCACACACACAAGAAGAGGTAACCTCACCCAGTGGACTCCATGTATGGCCTGAGAACTGAGTCCTGCAGGGGAATCTGCCATAAATAGACTGGGGGGGGGGGGTTAAGAGACCCAGGGATTGAATCAGCTGTTAGATCAACAACCTCACCAGAGTACCAGAGATAGATGCACACATGGATCAGAGGAAACACACACAGATGGATCGGACTTGAAATATTGTTGCTTTTTTTTTTTAGTTACTGTATTATTCAGCACTAAAATGGATTTGCATCATCAGCTGCAAAGAGCAAACAGTGTAGTGTATAAATGGAATATTTTTCACATTTTTTGAAAGCTTATTTCAATAAAAATTGGTTAAATACATTTTCAATCATCAATGTGCATCATACAGCATCTACAGTTAGTTTATTTCAATTAAAAATAGCTATTTAGAAAAAAAGTTAATGAATTATTTAGTTAAAATCAATGTGCATCACTTCAAAAAGCAGTTGTGCAGCATTCATTTAAAGTTTATTTTAATAAAATGTGGTTAAATAATGTTTTTAAAAACTAGTTAATGTATAATTTTGTATAAAAATCAATGTGAATCATAAGTTTAAAAGGAATTGAGACACTTTTTAAATTTATTTCAATGAAAAGGTTAGTTAAAGAATTAAAATCAATGTGCATCATAAGTTTCAATGGGCAAATAATGTAGCATTTATTAAAATGGAATCATGTAACATTTGCTGTAAGCTTATTTCATTTAAAATCGGTTAAATATTTTTGAAACTATTTAATGACTTATTTTGCACTAAAATCTATGTGCACCATGAGTTTGAAAAAGAAAACAGTGTAGCATTTTTAAAAATGGAATTGTTCAGCATTTAGAAGTGTTGATAAATAATAAATAAGCTAAATTTACACATTTGCAATTTAGAAATGTTAAATATTACGAATTTCTAATGCATGGTTTATATAAACACATATTATCATCAGAAAAATGTATAAATAAACGTACTGCCTCAGTACTGGCAATCAAAAAAGTGGACCATCTAGGCTTATAAACCCTAGTGATATCCACATGGTCTCTTAGGCAGTGAATGCTGACTCAGTGCCAGAGCAGATCAGACTGCAGGTGGGCACAGAGCCTCGCTGAGTGATCTGAACCTCAGCGCTGAAGAACGTGACTCAGAGTCTGAACTTTTATTACCAATGTGAATTTCTGACCATCACATGGTCACGCTGCTGCAGTGTCACTTTCACACACTGACTCTGTTCGGTCTCCTGACAAATGTTTATGAAATACCCTTGAATGTTTTTCTCACCAAAAATGGCAAAGGAAATGAGCAAGGTGAGTATGTGGCACCTGTTTGTGAACCTTATTCATTACGCAGCTTCATATAAGAAGAGAAACAGGCTTCAAATGAAGCTTCATGCTCAGGTGAGGTGTTTTCCCCATAATTTCTGTCCCAAAAGCAAACAAACACCTTATCTTAAATTACCAATATAACTGAACTAAACAGACATATTCCACACCATATTTGGAGATTAAACTTATCAAAATCACTGATGACTTAAAATATTTACAGACAATAAAGAGAATTACTATATCATATAGAATTACATTTATTGATTTTGTGGTGAAAATGATTTTTTTCTTTTTTTTTTTTTTTTCACCCACACACAGACAAACTTCAGCCTCTTAAGGGAGCATGACAACCAAAATGGATAGGGTAACTAAAGACTTTAACTAGAAATCCATATGGAAAAAAAGCTCATAGGACAAAAGGATATGATGTGATGCACAAGTCCCCTCCACTATGCATTAAGACAGGCAGCCATCTGCTGGACAAATCGTGCTATGACAATAATTCAATTCAATAAGTTACTTTCTCAACTCATTTCTTGAGGTGAATACTGGGTTCTTTAAAAGTAAAGAAAAGTACAGACATAAATATATTGGTAAATGTGAAATCAGTATGTTTTCAATATTAAAAAAAACAGGTTTTGTAGTTTTGGGTTGAATTAAGATTACAAACACACCTGTGCATAGGCTATTTATGTATGCAAAGGCCAAATTTTGATTTGCAAACCAAAACTATTATGTTTAAAAAGATATTTTGATAACTAATAGTAGGTGTTTAAACCTATTCACTTATCCAATTGCCAACAGGTGGCTTCAAATATGGGGTCAGATGTTAGTCCTCATGAGCTTTATCCATGTCCACATATGCAGCATGGGACCAGGCAGTGGAAAGCTGATTATTGCTCCTATGGACAGAACTGCATTCATTCATGAGCTTTACCTTCAGCTGCTTGAACAGAAAGCACCAAAGCACACACGTGCACTGCTCATTTGATCACATGACCAAACCAGACAAATGCATTTACTGAATATGTCCAAGCAATATGTCCGTTTTTTCTAATGTGCTTAAAAGATTATAAAATAAGGGCATTTACAAGCAGAAGTATAGGGACGTCTTTGTTTGCATTTAAACAGCAACAGCATTTAGGTAAATCTATAATCTTAAGGATTTTCATATAAGTAAATAATGATTTAATATGGTATAAATGGCTTTTGTTCTAATGGTTTGACTATCTCCTCAACACAATCCATTTCTAGAATATTTTTTTGAAAAATTAATTTAAACACTTTTGTCTATTATTAAATTGATTTACGATGGTCACCCTAATCTTTAGATATAATGGAAACCTATATCTGTAATTTAATCCTCTAAATAGCTTAAGTAATCACTTTCCAAAGTACAAAAACTGTCAGTGCAACTAGAAGAACACTATTCACCAGACACCAACACACAGTTGAGTCAAAAAACTAATTCGTCAATGAGTCTAAAGCTAATATGCAATTTTATCAATAATTGATATGCATGTCCTTTTATAACTCAATTACCGAGACCTCTCAAAAACTGCGTTCTTCATTTCTCACATTTAACATGAAAGAGTACTTAAAAATAATAAAACAAACAAACAAATTAATACAATCAAGATAAGTAGGCCTGATCAATTTTAAAAAGCCGTGAAAAAAAACTTAATGACATTTAAAAGATCATGAAGAGTTCAAGCAAGCCACATTTTATTTTATACCATCGATATAAAATAAACTTTCAATTGTCAGTCAAGTAAAATAATGAAGCAAACGCTTTGGACAAGCGTCTTAAGTAGGCTAAAGATATCCTTACCTTTAAATACACGTTCGCTCTGCTTGACACTTTATCGCGTATTTTTTTTGGATTATTCGTTTGTTTCCTTCACACTGTGGAGAACGAACTAATTTAAACCAGCGGGATTGAAGCGTTTGGTAGCATTAACTCCGATAAACACGAGCTGGTGATTTCCGCTGATATGAACCAATGACAGAACAATATCATTGCAATTGGTAGACGCCGAGGTTAAAGTAGCATAGTTCTCACATGGTGCTAGAAATCAGTATATAAGGTTTGGGCTCTAATTACGTATTTTTCAAACGTAGTCCTGTATGCTGAGTCTGGTTGTCATTAACTGAGGAAAGCTGTCACATTATAGGCTTTAAATACACAAACATTTTTGATGTTTCATTCATAGTTTTATGTTGTATAAATTGTTTTGCTGTTTAAATTCTCCTGAAAAAAAAATCCAGTAGTCTGTAGATATGTTGGATATCGTAATTAGTACAATAAAACCTACTCTGATAAACATTCACTGCAGTAACAAGTGTAAAAACTAACTTTTCTTTTTTGAGGTAAACAAAATCATTGTTTATTCATTCATTCATAATAATTCATTACTTTCTGTAAAATATGGAATCTGACATGACATCTTGGTTCAGTGTTTTGATATGTTTCACTAGAGAGAACCATGTCTGAGAAAGTGAAGAAGAGTCTGTGTAATATTGGTGATTTTAGCACTTTTCTCCAGCCAGACTCCCACACTGAGCTGCCAGTTGGACCCAAATGTTGGCAAAACTTATTATCAATGGATCACAGCATTGGCACAACATTTCATGAATGTATCAGGCCAGTAGAGCATTTTATGAATGAAACTCCATAAAAACCTCCCAGCATGCTCTGAGATTTGGAGGATGTCTTTTTTCTCCTTTCAGCCACACATGGACATGAATACACACATTTATAGGCTATATTTATATATTGTACTTTTCAAATCTGCACACTTTACCCACCAAGTGTCAAAATACTTGGAATAATTTTCAATAATATATTGTCTTATGATCTGAAACACAACAAACTACTTTTTGTGAAATGCATTGATTGAAAATGTGTTTGTTCTATCTTTCTATCAAACAATAATGCCCTGGTTTGATACCTAATACCAATTTTGACATGTTTTGTAAACCCATTTGACAGAAAGTTCTCTTTTGTTGATTGTTTGATGTGCTCATGTTTCATCAAACAGTGTAAGTTCTCCTTAAACCAGTGAATAAAATATGTTTTTTTGTGAATTGTTTCTCACTCAACACTCAATAGTTATTGGCCATTTAGTTATTGTTTAAGGGTTTTTAAATATAGCAGCACCCCATTCCTCTGCTTTGCAAAATGTGCAAACTAAAAGGTAAAAATATATATTTTTTAAATAAATTGTCACAAAATAAATAAAAAAAAAAAAGTTAAACAATTAAACAAAATTTATGATACACCTGAGTAGAGCAATACCAGAAAGTAAATTCCATTATTTAAAAGTCAAAACATTAATTGCATACTTGATTTTGACTCACTTAACATATGCAAACCCCAGTAAAGAGGGTTAACCAACTCCAAACACAGTTATGGAGATTAAATCACAACAATTAAATTGTAGAAAATGTTTATTAAATTTGATTTTTTTATCCTTATGTCACATATTTACATTTCAAATGCCTAAAACATTTACAAACATGGAACCAAAAAATTATGTACGCAAATGCAAACCATGATATCCAGAAATGTCCAATGATACAAAATAAGCATTAAAAATGTAACCGATGACACTCTTGGCATGAAAATGCAACAGCTTGTGTTTTCAAATACAGACAGTGTTATCATTATGACTCCCATTACAAATGAAAATAAAAACAGTACGATTCAGTGGCTTACTCTGAATGCTACAATGGCAAAAATGCTACATAGTTCATGAAAACAGCTTGAAATCATATAACAGTTATGGCCATTTTCAGTGAAATAGGGAACAGATCCTGTCAGTGTGCTACACATCTTACTTTCAATCTAAACATTAGCTTATCGTACTTGCAAAGAAAGAAAGAATATTTGGCTGCGTGTGAAAGACTGTTTACTTATTGATTTCTTTTTCATTTCTTTTTAGAAAAACGTTGGTACGAGCTCATGATGATAACAGTGCATGATTCTGAATGGAAGACGTACAAATGCTCAAATAAAATAAGGCCACATTTAGCTTTGAAGGGAATCAAGATCAAACAAAGTCACTTTTAATGTTGCAATTTCCTTTGCTGTAACAAGTTTCTAGGCAGCTGTAAATGGATCCACTAAATTTGTTTTTTGATGTTTATGTAAACTGAATGAACTATACAAAGTGTCAAATATCAACTGTGGGCCTTTTTTGATTTACTGCAGCATTTACTACAAAAATCCTGTGATTCACGTCCAATGTTCACAATGAGAGCCAAAACGGGACATGCTGCAGGTCTCTGACTTAAATTCGCCCGTCGTTTTTTCTTGATTTTTTTCTTTTTTCTTTAAGCATTAGAAAATTATAGAATTTTCTTATCATTCTATACAGCAACATAATACTGCCATCTTGATCCAAGAGCGAAGAAATTAATTATTATGGTTAAATACAAAATATCTTTTAAAATATTTAAAATATACTTTTATTTTATACATTATGCAGACTGGTTAACAATTTCAATGATAACAAAAATAAGTATTCAGTGAAATGCCTTTTTTTTAATCACATGGATGGCACTATGACAGGAAAAAGCAAGCGAACACACACATGCACGCGCGCACACGCTCATTCACACGCTTGCACGCAACTTTAAACGCTTTTCTGTGAGTGACATTTGGATAGACGACTCTTTAACACAAGTACTTCCCGCTTTCCAGATTTTCTACAGCCAATGAGCTTTTGTGTTGGACAATATTGCTCAAGCTTTCATGCATAATGATGTCAGAAAGTATCTCTCCATTCCATAGCATATGGTATCTCAGAAGTTTAATTTTTTCCTAAAATTGTTCCATACATATCACACATTACCATAGAGTATCTTTCACCTAATCTAATCCAAATCATTACATATCTAGAGCTGTCCTCTACCTTGCAACCATCTACGTTTAACCATTAAAATTATCTGTACACATTTAGCTTGTTCATCAAAATGCTTGTGAGCATTTATTGCTTCCCGAAGTTACCTGGGGTTTAGGTTTAGGGTATAGACACGCAACATTACAGTAGCTAAAGAGTGTCTTTGTGTTCGCGTTTGGACCCTGTTTTTTTAAAGTCTACATCGCCTGAAAATAGTTCCCTAATTCAAAGCCGCACCTGCGTGAAACCTGGGTCACACAACATCATTTAAGGTATTTGATATATCAGACAAACATTCAAAACATGATGCACATTTCGACACTTGAGATATCAAACATTTTGGTGGTGTTTCAAAGTAACTCCTTAGGCTTATCGTTACTGGTGTGTTTCAAAAAGGCCACTCGATAGCTAAAAATTCTCTTTGAATCCAATCACGATAAAAATATGTTAACAAGGTGCTTTTTAAGTTGATACATCAAATACTGAAACGCTCATCCAACCCAGGTCTCCGTTTGACCTGCAACACACCACTGGTTTTAATCGATACTGTACAAAGCTCTCCACACTCAGGGACATACTTTACAGTGTGCTGAAAAGTTCTGGTAATAGGGCACTATGGGTTCGAACCAAGAGCGATATGGTTTCATTGATCGATTCGTCTGAAAATGAAAACAGTTCAGAGCCATTGAGCGTCTTCTACCACCTCGTGTGGAACTCCTGAATTTGGAGCAGAACAGCTCAGGTGACACATAAACATGAAAAAAATGAATAAATAGAACAGTTCTCCTAAAACCGCCATACTGGTTTTGGTAAAGTCAAAAAACAATATAAAAAGCGTTTACAAAACATTCATGTCTGCTCAAACAGAACCACATTGGACAGAGGGGTGACCGCACCCCTTGAAAGCACTCCACAAGCGGACCACATGTTCCAACAAACGACAAGAGAGTTCCATGATGTCAACAGAGGAAAGGCTGGCGGGACCGAGACACACTAGGGAGGATGGGATAGAGGCTGCCCCCATGGACTGGATTCTTGATGGACTGGTGGATTTATGAGGGTTTTAATTTATGGGTGACTCAGCTGGGTCGTGCATGGTCCTGCTTGAATATGGAAAGAGTTATTATACCGTGTTCCAACCAGGTAGGATGTGATAAAGATAAACAAGAAATAAAAAAGAGGGATTATTTCACAAAGAAATGTCCAGTTATTATGTCTCTCCCTTTCTCTCTACATTGCATAAAGAGAACGAAGCCTATATTTCAGAACCATTTTTAATTTCATTAACATGCCAATTTAAATTAAAAGGTTGTACAACAAACACTACCCTTTATTAATATTATACATAATTGTATATTTTTAACATATTTCCACCTAAATTGGGTAACTGGGTAACAAAATTTGGCTTCATTTTCTTAATGCAAAATGTCATTAGTTTTTTTTTTTTTGTTTTTTTTCATTTGATTTTGGGGTGAAATATGATGAATTAAAACCTTGCAATAACACAGTAAACATACCTGGTTGGGACATGGTAATATGATGTAGTTAGCTTAAAGTGCGGCATTAAAGCTGTGCGTTTCAGCAAGAACGCTCAGACACACATATACACTCTTAAAAATAAAGCTTCAGAAAGGGGGTTGCCATTAAAGAACCTTTCTGTAATCAGTTCTTAAAAGAATAAAATATTTCTTAGTTTGAAGACCATTTAAAAAAAATTAAGGAATCTTTTTTTTTTTCACTATGAAGAACCTTATGTGGAATGGAAAGGTTCCATGGACAGGAAATGTTTTTCATGGAACCATTGATATCAGTAAAGAACATTTCTTTTCAAGAGTGTATGCTAGTGTGGGATGATATCAGTCAGTTGGGAGACATTATTAACTCAATAAATAAAGAGTGGTTAATGTGCAAAGACAATGTTAATCATTTGTGGTCATAGTAATTAAGAAGTGTAGCACAAGACCTTGAATATAGGGACAAGACTTTGTCAATACCGGTGGGATGATATTGTAAGTGTGATGAGGACTTACACAAATAGCTATATTGTCAGTTATTAGCAAAACACTGGAACGCAGAGATAACACTGTCTAGACAAATGTGAAATTCATGAGATGTACACAAGGTTAGTGTAATGAAGGGTTAGTGAGAAGACTGAAGTCTTTGAAAAATTGATTGAGGGAAGGAACATGCAAAGATGTGAGGAAGGCAATGGTTTGAGGAAAGACAGTTGTGAGGATGATAGGTTGTTTGCAAGGGATATGACAGTATAAGAGATTGTAGCTGGTTTTAAACTTCATCGATTGTTCTGTAATACTTTTTAAACAGTCTATTTTTTTTTACAAAAGACAGTAAAGTTTTTTTGTTTGTTTGTTTCTTGGTCACACAACAAAATTTCAATGTTTTGCTGAGTAATGCACCAGATAAAGTCCAATTAACCAACCTTTACAGAAATTGCAGGGGAAAGATATATGACAAGGGCACGAAATTAAGAAAAATGGGGCATGATGAGAACTGTAATATATGAATGGGGTGGGGCATTATTGGGAACCTCCTTCTGGCAGTGGAACAGCAACACTTAGAAAGCCAGCAGAGCTGGAACTGAGTGGGCGTGGAGTGGAGTTGATACACAATGCTCTTGTCGGAGTAGAAGGCCATTTCAGATGTCTCAGTGTGGTTAGGTGTTTAAATGTGTTCTGAATGCATGTGAGCTTCTGCATACATGGCAATGACTTTGAGTGTTTGTGTGTGTTAATGCACAGACGTGTGTATTAAAGAGAGATGCATCGCTCAGTGTGTTTGTGTCTAATGTTGTGTATATATGTTTGTCAATGTCTGAGGATGTTTCAATAGCATATGAGGATGAAGGCATTTAACAGACAGCCAGGTCACAGTGCTGGAGGCTGGCCCTTAGTTAGATGACCTCTGACCTCTAGGGTTCGGTTACGACCTCTCCACCTGGCTGGGCTCCTGTGACTCTTAAAATGGCAAAAGAGGAGAAATACATCATGTAAAAGGCTGAAAATGTAACAAAAGCATCACTGTGTACATTAGTGCAGGTATGTAACATAAATAAGCTAAAAAGAATTCACAACACAATGCTGGGTTCAAATCAGAGCAAATTGTTTTGTGTTTAAAATTATAATAATCAATGACTGATGTCTGAAAGGCTTAAATTCTGAGTCAAATTTGGCAGGTAACTTTTGAACAGAATGCCCTCCCTCTGGTGGCCACTCAGCATAAGTGCAACCAGGACTTGTTGAAGTGAGTTTATTTTTAGCACAAAAAGTTAAAATGTCAGCAATGCCTCATAAATGTACTATTCTCAGACATTTTTTCAAACTATATTACACTTTGTCAATATTATTAGTAATAAAAGTCTATAATATAATTTATATATATTATTAGTGAAAATTAGCATAAGTTTCAATATTAAACTGAACAGCACATTTAATTTTAAAGCTAAGGTATGGGGTGGGTATTTATCAAACACTATACTGTACAAATGTCACCTACAGTCTGCTAAATACAAACACTGCTGTAACAGTTTCTCACCTTTTAGGGTTGCCTGGTTGTCTTTTGTTTCTTTAGGTTCACTTGTGACCGCAGGGTGGGCTGTGACTGCAGGGTGGGCCCTGCCCTCTTTATCCTCTACCTTTGTGATTTTTGAAGATTCCTGTGGGCCAGGAAGGGGGCAGTCTTTCTCCCATCCATAATCTACCCACCTTCCCACCCCATGCAGTCCATCCCAAGAGTCGGAGCTACGGAGGCTAAGGCTTCTTATTCGTGAGACAGTGTCCACCTCCCTCATGCGGGCAAGCCTCTCCTCTGAGCCATGCCCAGGTGGGGCTGTAAAAAGAGCCTCTATTCTTTGGGAAAGTCCACGGCTCCGTCTATCTACACTTGAAACCTGACCTTCACCTGGACCTTGACTCCGGCCATTTTCAATGCATTGGCTAGCAACAGCATGTTTTTTATATTTGTCCACTTCATCAGTGCTAGAGACTGGACTGCTATGATCTTCACCAAGACCTTGCTCAGGCTTAAGTGTTTTCTGTTTTGTGTCTGAATCTGCCTCTTTATCACCAGTGTCTTGGGTATTTTTATCTAATTTCCAGTCTGAATCATCTGTGCCTTGCCCATCAATCCCACATCCACGCCAACCCCCCAGACCCCGTTTTTCACCACCTCCTTCCTGTCTATCATTGTCTAAACCCCATCTCTCTCCACCAACATCCCATCTTTCAGCATCAAGGGACCGCCTCTCTCTGGACCAGAATCCACCTTGGCCCAAACTTTCCCCTTCCCACCCACCCCTCTCCCAATCCAACCCTAGAGATAATCTACGATTAGTGTAAGGAAGTACAGAAAGGGGAAGGTGATCTGGTGGAAATTCAGGACGTAGCTCTGAATCTAAACCTGAATTAGTCCACATTGCAGTTTTATTTGCCCTCAAGATCACATTTGGTTCTTTATTTGCCTCTGAGGTTATATCACTATTTAGCTCTGTTCCTTCAGTAACACAGTCTTTCTGCTCGCACTTCTCTTGCTCTGTTTGCATCTTTTCCCTAGAAGTTTCCTCTTCTTTCACTTTCTCTGTCACTTCAGGTTGTTGGCTTTCAGGTGTCTCTGTTTGCTTTGTTTCTGTCTTTTTGACTTCAGAATGTTTCTGCTCAGCACTGGCAGGATCGTCTTTCATTTCAGTGGTTAAAATGTTGCTCACTTCATCCTCAACTGACTCACTGCCAGGAATGTCTTTATCACCTTTAACCATGTTTGACTCATCAAGGTTCTCTGCTGAACCCTTTCCTGTGATCAGAGTAGCAATATGCTTTTCAGCTAATGAAAGCTGCATCTGCCAGTCAGCAGGTACCTCTGGGCTAGCCTCTAAACCTGCTTTGTCACCAACAGGCTTTCCTGTTGCAAGGCTACCAAGCACACCCCTGTTACTAAGGAACCTGTTAGTGTGGCTTGTTACCCTCCTAAAGCCTGAGCTCCTTTCCTCCCTGAATAATGCCATTGGCTCCTGTCTCACTTCTAATGCTGAAGAACAACATGGCTGCTCAGAATCTACGGGAGGCCTACCAGTTATGGGCACATGCTGTGGAGTTTCTATGCTCATGGCACTTCCTGGTTTGGATTTTATAGAAGCTCGGCTAACAGCCCCAGATTCACGGGCCATTTGGAGAGTTTGACAGATGTGCTCATAGTCTGGGGGGCTGGTTAGAGTGGAGGCATCTTGCATGGGCTGTCTGTCTGCCCATGGGACCTCGGCTGCCATGGAAGAGGTGGAGGAGGTTTGTGCAGTCAAATCGTCATCTCTTTGGGTCTCTTTGGGGGCAGGGATATCCAGCTTCACTGATCTGCAGGCTTTGCGTTGGGTTATCTGGGACATGACTGTTTTGTAATCTCTGAAACCTGGTTCTGGTGGGGGAGGAGCAGGACAAATCTCCTCTCTCAGCTGTTTGCTGAAGCTCACACTCTTCCCAGTTGATGGTCGGGAAAAGGCACTCTTCACCTCCCGGTATTCTGGGTCACTTCCAGGCACCAAGCTTGGTCGAAGAGCGGTTGCAGGAATTCCAAGTGAATCTGAAGATAACCTGGATTTAATGCGGTCAGGGATTTGCATGGAGGAGCGGTTGGGAAGGTTATTGCTGGCAGTGCTGAGCTCAAGGATATCTTTGTAGGCCTCATTAAGATCCTCAATGCACTGGTCCACACTGGGGCGTTTACCTGCTTGGTCTTGCGCCTCCTTATTGATGGTCTCAAGATCCTCAATGGTATCCCACGGCCGCCGGCTCACTGGCTTCAACAAGATCTGGCCAAATGCCTCTGGGTTTGGCCCTGTGGCTGACTTTGCCTCTTCAGTCAGATCTGATGGTGGGGACTGAGCTGGGGGCTGTGTTGGTGGAGGAGGAGGAGGTTGAGATGGTGGTTGGGTTGGAGGAGGGGGTGGAGGGTGAGGTGGGGGATGTAATGGAGGTCTGTGAGAACCTGTGCTCTTGGAGAAGGTACCTGTCCGTGAAAAAGCACTGTTGCTGGATGGTTTTAGGCTTTTCTGGCCCTTCATGGGATACCCGTAAGGGGTGCTGGGATCAGGAGCTCCTGAAACCGGTGGAGCTGCTGGAGTCGGTGGAACTGATGGAACCGATGGAGCCAGTGGAGCTGACGAAGCCCCAATTGCCCCTGGGGCAGCCCCTGGAGCCATCGATGTAGTCTCAGCGGGAGTTGTTACCTCTGGGGCAGCAGGAGCATCTTGTGCTTCTGTATTGGCAGGGCCTGGATTTGCATTGCTCTTTGTGGGCTCAGGGCTCGTTTGGGTTTCCTGGTCACGGTACTGGTCCCCTGGCCAAGCCCCAGAATACCGTCGGAGCTCATCATGTGGATTTGGCTTAAAGATCCTAGAGCGTGAGCTCCTTCTGCGATGAGCTCTCCTTGTGGCTATGCTACTGGACCCGCTGCCAAGTGTGAGTGCTTGTAGCTCTAAGTCAGTGGAGGTGGTGGATGTGCTTTTGAGGCTTTGGTTTGGCAGGGAGCTGAGGGTGTTGCTGTTTTCGCTGGATGAACTTGGTGGAGGAGGAGGAGGAATTGGAGGAGAGTCTGGTTCTTTCTCTTCGTTGTTGTTTTGATCTCGAGATTTTGCACTGGACTGCGAAAGTGGCACAGACACAAGGCAGAAGATGGTCTCACTGAGTTTCTTTTTCACACTCTTTTTCTCAGGTTCCTGGACTGGTTCTGTCTTTACTGATGAAACACTCTCTGAAGAACCTTTATCCAAGGATTTGTCAGCTTTTCCAGACTTGTCAGTGATCTTCTCAGATTTTATCTGGTCTGTACTGCTATCTCCTTTAACCTGCTTGTCAGCCTTAATCAACTTGTCAGTCAATTTTTCAGATTTACTCTGTTTTTCTAACATTTTATCTGCTTTAAGTTGTTTTTCTAAAATTCTATCAATCTTCAAGTGCTTCTCTAAGAGTCGTTCAGCTTTACTTTGCTTGTCTGAAATTCTGTCTGCTTTTATGGGCTTTTCAGGGATTTTCTCTGCCTTGACTTCAGGCTTAATTTGTTTGTCAGTATACCTGTCGACTTTTACCTGATCTGGGATTCTGTCTACTTGTATCTGGTCAGTTAATCTTTCTACCTTTACTTGTTTGTCTGTAATCCTGTCTGGCTTTGCTTGTTCTGTAGGCTTATCTAATTTGATTAGGTCAGTAACTCGATCTGGTTTCACTTGCTCTGTTACTTTGACTTGGTCTGTTTTTGTCTGTTCAGCACCTCTCTCAACTTTGACAGGCTCTGTTACTCTCTCAACCTTGACTTGGTCAGTGATTCTGTCTGCTCTAGTCTGTTGGTCTGTACTTCTTTCTGTTTTAATGATTGGTTGCAGGGGTCTGAGCTGAAAGGCTGGAGGGAACTTGGCACAGCTCTGGTCAGGTGCTACAGTTTCACTGCCTTTGTTCATCCCCTTGTGCCAGCGGTTAGTATTCTCCTGTTCAGTGAGAGCCGGTTTGTTAGTGTCCATGCTAAGACTCGGTCCCTGTGAAGGGAGGAAGGCACTATCATGTGTGGATTGTCCTAAAGTTGCAGCGCAGGGAAGCTCTTTGTTGACGTGTCGGATCTTGTCCGCGTCTGTGAGCGAGTTTCCACAGGGCCCCCCTGAGACGTGCCTGATACGAGGGTCTTCAAATGGGACATACTGGATAAGTCCTGAACGGCTAGGTATGACAGGCCCTGGATGCACAGGCCTTCTTGGAACTACTGCCATGCTCCTGTCTTCACGTCGTTCTGACCATGACAATCCTGAAGTCCTGGAAAACCACTGGCCCATCTCTGCACTCACAGGCTCACGTTTCCATCGGACAAGAGCAGAATCTGCTCGGTAGTTCTGTCCACTCCTGGGTGGCAGGAATCTCCTGTAGGAAGGGGGTGGGATGTAACCAGGGGGCTCCATACCAGTGAGTTCATGGTAAAATAGATCTGTCCTGTATGATTCTGGTCTCAGGAGCTCTGCACTTTGGGAGTAACAAATGGACCGGTCTCGTAGCAGTTCTGAGCTCTGAGAGTAACAAAGGGATCGGTCCCGTAAAAGGTCGGCACTATGCGAGTGGCTGAAAAAACGATCACGCAGTAGTTCTGCACTCTGTGAATGACTGACAAATCTGTCTCTTAGTGGTTCAGCACTCTGAGAGTGGCTCAGCATGCGGTCTCGAATTGGTTCTGCACTCTGTGAAAAGCAAATGGACCGATCTCTTAGAGGCTCTGCACTCTGAGAATAACATCCAGACCGGTCTCTGAGTGGTTCAAAAGTCTGAGAGAAACACACTGAGCGGTCTCTGGCTTTGGACACAGGTTCAGAGGACAACGTTTCCCAGCTCCCCCTGTTTTGCTGGTGAGTCTCATAAGACGGGGGCTTGACGGGGCGGCTGAACCGTGGCTTTGGTACAACTGCAGAAGATGCATGACTTTGTGTCTGACCACTCCACCTTTCCCCTGCTGGCCACTCACTGTGGTATCGACCATATGGAGCAGAGCTGCTGCTTCTTTGTGTAGGTGGGTGATTTGGGGCACCGGATTGAGGCAGTTCTCCATAGTGGGGATCTTCTGGTGAAAGGACTCGAGGGAGAGACTGAGACTTGGCTCGCACTGTGCTGGACACACTACCCTCTGCTGGTCGCAGATGGTGTTGCTGCTCCTGAGACCAATGTTCAGCCTCCCCATCTGACAGCTGCCGGCCCAAGCCCACTGCAGGGCGCCACTCCTCTGTTCCCAGGCTCTGGCATTTTCTCTCTCCAGTCACACGTAGAGTCTCTGGGCCTGAGTCTATAGGTTCCCGTATCCATGGGCCTTCCTCCCAGCGTGCCAGTGGCCTCTCAGCCCTCAGCTCTTCAACAGCTAGTACTGGACCTCTCCACAATCCTCCAGACACTCTGAGTTCCCTGGGATCAGCATAGTCCAACAGAGCACTGAAGTCCTGTCCCCTCCTTCTCCAGAATGAAATATCTCGCTCATCTGCATGTTCAGAGAATGTCAGGCTGGGAGCATCATAGAACCTAGCAACAGAGACATATATAGATCTTTGATAAATGTAGAATTTTGTTGTTAATTTAAAAAAAAAACTGCAATCAGAAATCACAACTTTAATGTTACAAACAGATTAGGTCGCAGAACTGAATAAAATTATATTCATATAGTCAAGGAAACAAGTATGGCTCTAACACCATATGGGTTGTATTTTGAAATGGTTTGTTAGAGTTCAGTCATAATTACTGACTTGTTCAAATAACAGTTATAGTTCTATAGGAGGGCCACTGTCCTGCAGAGTTCAGCTCCAACCCCAATTAAACACACCTGAACCAGCTAATCAAGGTCTAACTAGGCATACTACAAACTTCCAGGGAGGGGTGCTGAGGCAAGCTGGAGCTAAACTCTGCAAGACTGTGGCCCTCCAGGACTGAGTTTAGACACCCCTGATCTAGGTAAATCTACACATTCACAGAGATCTATGGAAAGTAGCAGGGTATTTAAATAATACAATTTAAAACGTTACATTCAATATCTCAATCAATCAATAAAATAAAATAAAATAAAATAAAATAAAATAAAAGTGATATATTTTGACCAAATCCAGCATAGGTCAACCTATAACTGTGATATTAGAGAAAAACATAAAAAAAAACTTTCATTTTTAAAAAAATAACAGAATAACCAGGTAAAATTATAATGAAATTTCATATGTTTAGCGTAATGACAAATAAACCACTTTTGTTAATGAAAAAAAGGGTTGTGTTGTGCATGACTCAGACATTCATTTACTGTCACTTTGCGCACACTCAAAATGCACCTCAGGGCAAGCTATAGATGTGATTACATTCACATGGCCGATTCCTTTCAGGTTACAGTACATCAATGTTGACAAAGTGTCTAGATTTTTGTGATAAAATCACAGTGGAATGGAATAAGCTACAACATGAAATATGGATGAAGTCTATTTAATTGGTTTGCTTTAGGACAGTCTAAGACTCAGATTAACAGTTCAAGGTGTGCTAGAAGAAAGCTGTGTTTAACATTTGATTTTTCCATTAAAAGTAAACTCACACACGCATTCAAAAGCAGCACACGTGGCATGACACCCACCCAGATTCCTGGGCTCAAAACAAGGTGTAGTTAATGTGATAAACTACAACTGTGTGAACTTGAAGGGAACTGATTGAACATCAACTAAACATCACTGCGGGCACTGGTTAAAATGCAAAAATGGCTCAGAAAAGTAACATTACAGTAGTTCTGAGATAAGGCTCTAGCATCGTTGCATGCAAATACCACTATTTTGTTACCTAATGCAATGATATTTATACATTTTTAAATGTGATGAAAGTGCCCAGACATTTTTGGGGCCACTGTATAAAATATATGGATAGAATTATGCATCTTGAATCATGCGTTATTTTGCATCCAGATGTCATTTATTAGTGTCTGAATAGTGTTTAATATTTAAATTAATCAAATGCTTTGCACCCTGAAAAAGGAATGTAAGATGTTTTAATGTGTGTGTTTTAGGTTACATATATATCTTGACCACATTAGCCAAGATCAATGTTCACCAGTGAAGATTATCATTAATGCATATTTAATGCAGATTATTTAATACAGTTGTTGATCTTACTTTTTTATTTGCATTCTTGTGTGCTTCACTGAACATGAAGTGCTTTGACACTCTTATTTGGGAAGTGTCTTTACCTGCAAGTTGTTCCCGAACACATGCAGGTGTCAGTCTTAATAAAGACTGCCCACAAATGCTAAGAGGCATTTTCAGGTTTTATATCTGTTGAAAAATATCCACTTAATTCAATGCTCTTTTTGTTCTCCAAGTTTTAATGCATTACTCTTTATAGTAACCTCTCCAAATGATTCAGTGTGTGAGTGAACTTTCCGAATGATTCAAACTGAATCATGAAACGATTCACATTGAACTTGTTTGACGATTCAAAAGAGTGATTCACTCACAAAACGTACACTGATTTGCTGGGTCTAATTCAACAAATATGACAGAAATGTATTCACTAAACAGTTTTACCTGACAAACAAGATGCTGACACCTGCAGCACCAGTCAATTTGTTTACCTTAACTAGCGCATAATATTTTTGAAACATTTTTATTTTTCAAATTTATTAAAACATAGTTATTGTCCTTGGTGTGAATGTCACTTAAAACACCTGCAACCAATATTTACATGAAACATCTTGTTTCTAAATATCGACACTTTATTGTGGACCCTTATAACAGTGCACACTTACCCACTATCTGTAGCTAGGGAGTCACCCAGAGGTTGCAGTTCACCAAGGAAAGCAACTGGAACCTCCAATCTCCGTTGAAGTCTTTCATGGCCCTCATTAATGTTGTTGTTGTTTTCTGGGTAAGCCTTCACCGGTGCCGGCCTGTACACCCCTGTGCCTGCTTCTGCTCCCCCCTCCGTTGTCCCAAATCCATTCAGAGTTCCACCACCACCAGCAGCAGGCCGGTTCTCTACATTATCACGACGACATTCGTTGTTTCGATTGTCATAAGGCGCAGCGGAAGAGGAGGAGGCAGGGCCGCTCCTGGGCAGTTTGTATCCATGAGAGATCAGCAGGTCCTCCACACTGTACATGATGTGTGTGTGTGTATGGATGGAGTTGGAAAGGGAGCCCAAAGGCTTGTGTAAGTGTGTGTATGTGTATGTGTGTGTGGCCTATGGGCAGTGCTGGTGCAGCAGGCAGGGACACAGCTGCTCAGCAGAGGCCATCACTGGAGAATAAGGGAGACAGAGAGAGATAGAGAGAACATTACACTCTAAAACAATAACCATCTGCTCTGCAGAGACCAAACCATCTTCTTGGTTGAGTACAATGAAACTTTAAAGCTACGTATAGCAACTATTCTTTAGATCTGATGTGGCCACACCCTGTCAGGTTATTATATAACCAATGCACAAAATCTTCAAGTGCAAACTCAGAGGTGCAGCTTAAAGTCAATGTGATATTCTGCTCCCATTTCACAGCCATTATCTGGGCCTGCGTGATATTTTTCAGCCTTTTTTTATGATACTCAACATATCATATGATATCTCAGTATAAGAGGAACCAGAGTCACTGTTGCCAAGCAGATTTAAAATGTTCAATGCAAGTAAAATACAGTAACAAAATAATCAAGACAGGTTTTCAGGCATTTTCTCACTGAGTGAACAAAAGGTAGTTTAATATTTAATCCTTTTATTTACTGTATATACACATATATGAATATAACAAAATGTACCTATATATTTTCACTAAAGTGTTTTTAATATATGAAAAATGGCACACAGATACTTCTGCGTTGAGTGACAATGCAAATGAATTGTTGAATCTAAATTTTTAACTGATTCAAAAGGAAGAAAATTTAATAATTTTTATTTACTGTAAATACGCTTAAATAATAATACAACAAAATGTACTTACAGTTAGAAAACGTTTCACAAAATGAATTTTTACTTACTAAAGCTTAAACCATTTCTGCACAACTAACAATACCAAATGCAATTGTAAAAATAAAGTTTTCAAAAAGGTATCTTGAAAAAAAAAAATACCTTATGAATGTAGCGTGGAACTTCAGTGTGATTTTATTTTTGACTTTAACAGGATACTCTGTTTTGTTCATAAGACAATATAAATGCCTAAGTTGCAATAGATGAAGTTTATCAACACTGAAATATTTAAGTGTAGTGTTTACTTTGAAATTATTTGTTTAATAAATAATCGTCTGGAAACACTCTTATCTGCATAGCTGAGAGAGCAAAACTGTGAGTTTCCATGGTGATTTAAAATAACTGAACCACACCTCAGTGCTGAATGTATCCTAGCCATAACCTTTGATCCCCCCAGTGACCTTTACTTGACCTTCAACCAGGTTAAAAGAAAAAGAGAGACAATGACCTTGACTTATGCTCTGTAGCAGCTCTGTATGCACATTTGCATGTGCGTGCATGTGTGTGTGTGTGTATTTGCCTAAACACTATCTTGTTTTCCTGAGCAATGCTCAGACCGATTTGTTGAGTGGCATTCAGTCAGGTTGAATCCACTGTGAGCCATGCAATACCGTCAGCTACGCTTGAGGCTTTGGCTAGATCCTTCTCTAACTAGTCTGGAGCCTGCTTACCGTCCCTGCAATTTTTTTTTTTTGTTAAAAACACACACACCTGACCTCTGGATGACCTCTGTGGAAAACATGTGCATGTGTTCCTGTGCATTACCTGCATGATATAAACAGTAACCAATGTATACTTTATACGCTGTCTAATGACTCAAAAAACCACATGCATAAAATATACATACTTGTGTCAGTATTTTTTGTTTTGTTTCTTTTAGCAGTCTGAAAACCTCTCTGTGGGTTGGTTATAGCATTGCAGAACCGTTAAACTCACTGATGCTTTAATAACTCAATGTAAATTTGTGAAATATGGGGCTGAAATTACAGCGAGCTTGAGGATATTGCATTTCCCCTGCCAGCTGTAACTCTGATTGGTGTGGTATAGAAGTGACATCATCTCTGTGAGCAGCCAATCACGTTCCTCTGAGTCTGAATCAGCTGTAACCTACAGCACAATTCTGACTAAAGCTAAATAAAAAGTGAAAAACCAAACAATTCTGTTTGATACATAGATCTTGCTCTTTAACTGCCTGTGACACAGTTACACTAGCCACCTCCCTCCAATACTGCATTCTCAACAATACCAGTGCGAAAGCAAGTAACATAGCAGGTTGATTGTATCACACCATGAAGTAGTGCTCCCTATTCAGTCGTAGGGATCAGGGAAGAGAGACTGCAACAGTCAAAGTGTGATTTGACCATGACAGCTGCTGTCAATGATAGCACATCGGTGTTGCTGGGTAGAAAAAGGGGTGTTGCTGCCTCATGTTGATTGAATATGAGAGTGTCACAGCATCACCACTGGAATGGAGGTTCATAATTACAACCATTGACTGTATCCCAGAGGGGGACTTCACAAAACACTGATCTGACATCATTTATCTAATCTTGCAATTTTCAACTCTTCTGTGTCATTCTAATATATCAATTTGCAAGTATGTGTATGTATGTGCATTGCATCATAAATGCAAACACATGTTTGAAGGTACATATATTCTTTTTAGCCTTACAATTCATCCTTCATTTAACACTGATCATTAAAAAACTTTGAAAGCTGAAAGGTCGTATGACAAAATATCACGAGAATTGCATATCCAACAGAATTCTAAAGAGTTACTGTTCTGCAGATCTGCATTACATCATAAATCCAAAAAACATGTTTCCATGTACATATTTTGTTTTGTAATTTATCCTTCATTTAACATTGATCACTAAGATACTTTAAATCACTACACCTGCATATTCAGTAGAATTTTTGTTGACTTTTTCATTAATTATTGTTATGTTTTTTTATTGTAGATCTGCATTACATCATGAATACTAAAAACATATTCAAAACATAAAGATGGACTTTACACGTCTGTCATCATGGTAACAGCAGCCTAGATACGTGTCAGATAATACACACAAACTTCACCATTTACACTCACTTCAGGAAAGAACACAATTAAATGTTTTAATATCTCAAGTGTCTCCTAGATTAAAAGGAGAGCACATTTTGATTTTTGCTTAAAGGGACAGTTCACCTCAAAAATTAAAATCATGTCACCATTTACTCATCCTTCATGCTGATTTTAATCTTTTTTACATAAATGCAAAGCAAGTAGTTAAGCAGAAGGACCGTCTCAGTCACCATTCACTTTCACTGTATGGCAAAAAAATGCAACGTAAGTGAATGGTGACTGAAACTATAATTTGTAACATCTGCTTTATGTACCACAGAAGAAAGAATGTCATGGGAGTTTCAAAGAGAGTAAATGATGAAATGAGAATATTCATTTTAAGGAGAATTGTGCTTTTTCCCCTAAGAAAAAGATCTAATCTCACATGCATCTCCTCTAGAGTTTCTCAACAGTCTGACAAACTGCCCTCATATTTGACTCCAAAATGCAAAGAAACGTCCTCAAATATATCCAGGACTTAATTATTTGACCTATGCTATTCATTTCTAATTCTAAACTCATATCCCCAGCAATGCTCTCCATATAATTTCAGGAAAAAAAATTGCGGCAAAGTTTAAACATAAACCACTGGACTTCTTAATGAAAGTTCAGGATGTTCAGCATGTTCATTTAACTCACTTTCTTTCCATTTTAATTTCCACTCACTTTTATTATAGCATTCATTAATTAATTAAGCCCTCCACCATGGCCAACAAGCCAAATATGTTTACCTTAATCTCACTCAAGGATAAAAACCTGAACATGTGAAAATCTCAAAGCTGTAAAAGAGCAATAAAATGTTCCCATGGTTGAATACACTGTCTCTAAGGAGCAGGCCAGCTCGATGCTCTAGTGTAGGGCATACAGGTAGCTTCCGTCAGCACATGAGCAGGTGGTAAAATCACTCCTCTGTCACTTTTTACCGAATGCAACATTTAATAGGAGCGGAATAGAGACGGTTCAATTATTATCATGTGTGTACCAGAATTAATTAAGAACTTAGAACAGAGAGAGAGAGTGAGAGAGAGAGAGAGAGAGAGAGGTGGGGTGGAATGGGTAACGCAGAGTAACACCCAAACGCACCAAGCATTCTCTACCCTATGGGAGAGGATGTTAATATTAGAGCAAGAAGCCCAACTCAAATGCAATTTCCACCTCTCACTTATTTCATTTCACTGAACATCTCCACTGCGCCACAAACACACGCAGCTCCTGATGAGCATCAACGCGGGGCACAAGCGCGTAATATGACCTACAGCATCAGCATCAGCACCAGCATCAGCAGCAGCATCAGCAGCACAAACGTGCTATGCTGGCAAAGCCATACTGCAGTGGGTGCCACAGTGCACATCAAACAGGCCGCTCAGGAATGATTCTAAAAGTCAAAAACGCCGCAAAAAGGCAGGTATACGCGGCGCCGCATGTACAGGAATCACATTGCACAAACTGAGTGGTGAAAATACGCTGTCATAATCCCATTTCATTTTTTTTTACATATCTTCCCATAGCAACATAAACACATAAATGGCCTAGACTCGCACCGGCAAACGCAAGGTGCGGGATGCGTTTTTTCTGCTCTCCGCACCATTCGCGGATGCGTCTTTTGCTTGAGTGTGTGTTTATCTTTTGCATTAGGTGAAAAATACACACGCGCGCGCGCGCTCGCGTTATGCTGCTTGTTAATGGAAAAAAATACATGCATGCACGGGCCGGGTGCATATGTGTATATGCGGTCGTTAAAAGGCGCGACGCGCTCGGATGTCATTTCAAATGCATCTGTCTTACCTGGAGCTAGTTTGGCGCGGCCGTCGCAGTTCGCCTGCGCCCAGCGTCAGAGGCTGCAGGACGCTTCAGCTGAGCATGCCTATATCAGCGGGCTCTCCTCCTCTCTAAGCGGAAGGAGAAAAAACAGCGTTGGCGAAAATGGTTTCTCCCGAAGTGTGCGCGAAGTTTATTTTCCTGCGCCCTTGTTGACGTCAGACGCGCGTGAAATTGCTGCTTGATTTGACATTTAGTGGAGCTCGGTACGCCAGCACTAATGCGGAGCCATCCATGGTGGTGGCGGAGTGTGTTCTGATGTCAAGAGCTCTCCAGCGAGCGGGCTTCAGTTCATGCTAGGTATGCACACACTCTCGGTAATAAAGGTTCCAGCCCTTTAGGAGAACCTTCAAGTTCCACCAAGAACTTTTTATGCTCGAGCTGGTTAGAAAAACATCTAATGGTCTGAAGAACCTTTAATGTGACGCGAAAAACTTAATTGATCTCAATAGAGTTTCTCTTGAAAGTGTTAGAAAGCCATCAATGTTAAAGAACCCAGAAACTGTGGTTTCACCTGAAGAACCTGTAATCTATCAACTTTTATCCTATTGAAGACATCTTTATTATATGTGTATATTTTATATATATATATATATATATATATATATATATATATATATATATATATATATATATAAGTAATACCTGTACGTAATGTCAAGAAACTTTAGCCTTTTCAAGAACTCTATAGAGTGAAAAGATTTTTATAAGAGAATACACACACACATAGATAGATATAGATATTATTTTAAGGATATTAACTTGCATGCATTTATATATATAATACACATATCTGAAGAATCTGTAATGTCACAAACTTTATTTATCTCCAAAAAAGTAGGAAAGAGATCTTTAACCATTACATTCATGCATTTAACAGATGCTTTTAAACATAAAAAAAAAAAAAAAAAAAAAAAATACTGTGCATTCAAGGGTTACAGATTCACACATAAGATTCAGATTTTGCATGCATGTAAATGACTTGCTACCAGAAAGCAGATGACATTATATAATATTCCATATGGACAGACGGGGGAAAGTCCAAAGTACTGTGCGTTTTGAAACTGCCCATCTGAGCATGGACATTACACCATACCCATTCTCTGAGGGACCGGCCCACTCACACACACACATACCTCATCACCATGGAACACTGACCCAGAATTCCCAGTGCTCTTGATCAGATCAGCACGGTGCGAGCGCTATCCACAATGACACTCTGTAGAGATGCTAGAGGTGAAGGGAGAGAGAGAGAAAGAGCCTGGATGTTGTTCACATGCAAACCTCCCAGCATGCCCTACATGAGGGGGTGTCATGAAAACAATGTGATTTATAAATTAACTGTAAAATATAACGTACAAGTCTAAGTTTCTTAAACTGTTCAGTAATAATTAATATTATGCAATTCATTTTTTAACATAACTATTAGCTGTCAGAATAAAGACAGTTGCACAAACCATTTAAATAGACCACAAAAGTGTTTTGCACAAGGCCTCCTTAAGGTTTCACAAGCTCATGTTTGAAAAAACTATGTCAGTATTGTAATGAAGAGGAAAGGCAAGGAGGGGCGTATTAGACAGAAAAGAAAGAGAGCAAGGGAAATGAGATGTAAAACAGTATCTCTTTTGTTTATCATTTTGAAATTTTCTGAATTCTGCACTGGTTTTGGAGGAAAATCTGTGCAATTTAAACATGTTACAATGCGTCAAATGGAAATGAGGTAAATACATTCTCACTCCTAGCTGAAAGCGCAATCAAACTGCACAAAATATTTCATAAATGAGCAACAAACTGGCATTTAAACATATTGCAATGTTTAAAATGGAACTGAGGTAAAGGCATGCTCAATAATAGCTGAAAGCACAATCAGATTACTCAAAATATTTCATAAACATGGTCAAAGGATGTGTAAAAGTTTGTGAACGGCAGATGTTTCAATTCCGCTGATCTTTCTGTAGGGTGCTGCGGGCACAGATTCAGTGTAGGCCTGCTTATAAGACGTTCAAAGACAACCCCACTGAGCTTTGGGGCTTATACAGATCTGTAGGTCTGTTACTATGTAGAATAGTGAAATGATGAATCTGTGCACTCAGCCTCGCTGCAGCCACTGCCCTCTAGTGGCACTTCCAGGCCGTGCAAGGCAACTAGACTGCAGAGCTGGTGGTATACAGCACATGCAATAACCTTGCGTCTTAAAGAAACAATGCAAACGTCTATTTTTAAATGATCAGTGTGGTAAATACAGCGAAACCAAACGGTTGTGGTGAAACACTGAGGCGAATCAGTGAAACAGAAAGGAGCAGGAGGGAGATGACAGAGGACAAAAGAGTCAGCAGGTCAGAGAACAATCAATACGTTAACATTTACCCATAATCTCACTGGGTTAAGAAGAGGACACGTTTGTGCATGTGAAGTACTTGTGATTCCCACACAGGAAGTGATGGTCAATATATAAATTTAAATATTTATAATTAAAACTGAACAGATTATTATTGAATCGTTTTTATGATACTAAAATATGTAGAAATGTATCTGATTCGCCCAACAGTTAATGTAATAAAATAGCATTAATATAAGTGAGTTTGGGGTGGGACTATTTAGCAATTGTGTCTCGCAGTTCCGGTTGGTGCCACTAGTGGCGCCAAATTGCATCCTTTTTTTTTTTTTTTAAACGGGTCATATAATGCGATTTCAAGTTTTCCTTCCTCTTTGGAGTGTTACAAGCTCTTGGTGCATAAAGAAGGTCTGTAAAGTTGCAAAGACTAAAGTCTCAAATCCAAAGAGATATTCTTTATAAAAGTTAAGACTCGCCCTCCTAAAACACCTTGTTTAAACACGCCCCCACATGTCTACATCACTATGTGGGAAGATTTGCATAACGCCACCCAAATGTTCACGCAAAGAAAGAATGTGTAATCTTTGATTCTCGCTGTTGACGCCGGCGCCTCTGAGACACTGTTTCGTTGTGAAAGCGAAACTACTTTGTTTGGATTCCCAACAGAGGACATAACCAGAAATCAGCGATTAAGTTGTATTTACAACACTGTTCCAGAACAGTTCAGTTCAACCCAAATATTCGAGTGTCTTAATGTCTTGTAGCACCGGTGTTCTGCATGCATCACACACACTGGGGCGTAACATTTCCGCCACATGCTTTTGGCATTCGGCCAATCACAACACACTGGATAGCTGGCCAATCAGAGCACACCTCACTTTTCAGAACGAAGAGCTCTGTAAAAAATGACGCGTTTCAGAAAGGCGGGGCATAGAGGATAAACAATAATGTACAGTATGTGGAAAATAATGTGTTTCACATTTAATTACACCAAATACACAAAATAATGTTATTTTTAGCAACATCATATGACCCCTTTAAGAAACAAATAAGTTCATTAAATTTTCAATGTACACATCTTAATCTCCAGACATTAGGTTGAATATAGTTTTATTAAGATTTATAATACATAAATAATAAAGCTTAAAAACATATTTTAAAAATGTCAACAGCAGCAAAAGCAAGAGGTGAAACCTGCATGAGAGCAGAGTTTGTGCTTATCATATGTGCTAAAGACATTCAAGTGAGCTACAAAACACATACAGGACAGCACACGCTAGAACACTTCGGGAAAACACACTGTTTCTCTCAGCCTGGTTCAAACTCAATTTTTAAAGGTGCACTCAGTAACTTTTCCCTCGTTAAAAAAATTACACAAATACATGAGAAATATGTTTAAAATCATCATATGAGATAAAGATTCATATTGTAGCCTAAATAAATTAATACTTTTATATTCAATAAGGACACATTAAATTGATCAAAAATTACAATAAATACATGTACGTTCTTACAAAAAAAAAGAATGTAAAATAAATAGTTTTTTGAATTATTTCTATTCATAATTCATGAATCCAGAAAACAAAATCACCATTTCCAAAATAAAAATAAAAAATAAAAATAAGCAGCAAATCAGTATATTAGAATGATTTCTGAAGGATCATGTGACACTGAAGACTGGAGTAATGATGCTGAAAATTCAGCCTTACATCACAGAAATAAATTACATTTTAAAATATATTCAAGTAGAAAACAGTTGTTTTAAATTGTCTTAATATTTCACATTATTACAGGTTTTTTTTATGTATTTTTGATCAAATAAATGCAGCCTTGATGAGTATAAGAGACTTCTTTAAAAAACACAAACATTTGAAATTTCAGAATAATTTAATCATGGATGTAGGCAAACACTTCTACACTGGCACTGAGAACTGAGAACTTCAACCATAATAAAGACAACAAAATTTACTGAGTGGACCTTCAATTTATTCAAACTCTTCTGAACATTTACCCTTCTGAAGTGAGTATACTGAAATAAAATAGAATTTTTATAATGATGCATTGAAAGCTTTCATTAATAATAAAGGTCCAGATTGATGTTTTTTATGTAACACACCACACACACATTACTCTACATAAACACACATCAGTGCATCACTCACAAGAGTTCAGTCTGAGGTTTTCAGCATAATCATGTAAAAAGAACATAAAAACATATTAAGAGTCTTTATGGTTTCTTTGGTTTATTGTGAATATATTTTATAGTTTTTGTTTTGTGTTAGGGATCAATGTTCCAAAACCAAAGCATTAAACATGATTATTCTAAAGGAAACTTAGAGAACTAGAAATACTTGATCACCTTCATTTTTATGAACTATATCTACAATTCTGTGTTAAACTCTTTTGGTATTAAAGAGACCATCAGAAAAATATAAAGAGCATCATATGAAAATCTATTTTTTTATTAAACTCTTTAAAAAATGCAACTGTTCCCTTTAACTTAAAAGTGTGTGAATGTAAAAAAAAAAAAAAAAAAAACTGTTTCTTCTGCAATGTTGCTGTTTCATTAATATACTTTTTTGTTTTTTGTTTGCTGTGTTCATTTTGATTGTACTTATTTGTTGTATGCATATGGAAAATATGGATAATTCATTGGTCTTCTCATTTTTGCCAAGCTTGTTTCCCTTGTTCAGCTCATTCTCAAATAAAGCATATATATATCATATATATTATATATATATATATATATATTATATATATATATATATATATATATATATATATATATATATATATATTATATATATATATATATATATAATATATATATATATATATATCCTCTTGCACCAAACCTCTCGACTAACTTAACCAGCAAAACCTTAGTCAATCAGCTTCACCAGAAAGATCACCCACAAACCAGTCTGAAGCTGAACCAGCATGGGAATAGACCTGGACCAGACATTCCTTGTGGCATTACGTTAGTTAATATGTCAAAAATGGCCTGTTGATGTGTTAGAAATTTTCACTGATTAATATCAATTCTCTTTATTGGCCACTTTTAAATTTCTCTCTCTTATTTCATCTGCGACAGCAACTGAGCAATGAGTTATTTGTTGCTATGAACACATTTGAATTCAATAAATAAGAGATACAAAGAACAGCAGTGTGTTTGTACAGCTAATTAATCACAGGATGATGTTAATTTCTACATTGATTTAATTAGGATATTGAAAAGTCATAATGGCATAATAGCATCCAATATCTCTCTTATTTTAATCCATTTAATCCATTTATCATCTAGATCCACTCACATAATGGCATGGATACAAACCGAATGACTTTCCCAGGCTAAACTCTGTTCGGCAGTCATCAGCGTGTGCTAATTTTATCACCGGCTGACTCTTAAGAAACTAATGCTAAATTCTGCTGTGTGATGTTGCAAATTGGAATGTAATGTCACCATAGTAACACATTCACTTCTTTTTCAGGTACATGTGAAACTAGCCAACGTGACAGTAAACAACTTGCGCTGACTTCTAAAAGATTGTTTTAAAAACAGTAGCGGCTGAACCGAACTGGCTGAACACTTGAAAGAAAAGCGGTGAAACGTTAAGGACTGTTAAGTTTACTCAAATGATTGAAACTAATACAAATCAGACATGTTAGCTCAGTTTCAAAACCTAGCGAGTTCCCTACCTAAACACCATGTAAGATATTTTGTTTTAGCCTCATTTTAAAGGGATAGTTAGTCGTTTACTCGCCCTTCTGTTGTTCCAAACTTGAATGAGTTTCTTTCTTCTGAAGATATTTTGAGGAATGTTGTTAACCAAACAGCTGCTGGTAGCCATTGACTTCTATAGTAGGAAAAAAAAATACCATGGAAGTCAATGGGGACCAGCAACTGTTTGATTACTCAAATTCTTCGAAATATTTTCTTTTCTGTTCAGCAGAAGAAACAAACTTCTATAAGTTTAGAACAACATGAGGGTGAGTAAATTATGACAGAGTTTTCATTTTTGGGTAAACTATCCCTTTAAGACAACACCACACGTGTGCTTCACAGGTTTCATTTAATTTAGAATGATACCTAAGTAGACGGCAGACAGCGAGGCAGCCCACTAGAGTTTGAATTAGAGCTACTGAGTGAATTCAAAGGCAGTGTTGTCGTGAAACATCAAAAGTTAAGATTTAATGTGACTGAAAACACAGCAAGGAAACACTAGGATTTCCCCCTTGGGGAAAGTATTCTATGCTAGGCATTAGCGACTATACATTGTAAAATCTAACTCAAAGAAGGCGGCTTGGATCATTGAACAATCCAGTTTAAAGTTAAATTTACATCAACTGTGGACTCCTTCGAATATTTTCCGTACCTTTTTACATTCTTGCATCCTTTTAAGCCTCAGACTCTGATTGGTCAGTGGTCACACTGCCGTTCTGCTCTCCTACAACCGATTGGTCCTGGGTATTTGTAACTCCGCCCACAGTAAATGTTGGCCCGTCTCCCTCCCTGACAGATTCTGAATCAGTGGACTTCACCGTTTGCTCAGTCATATTAGGCCCCTCCCATTTCTCTTCATCAAGCCGACTGGAGATCGACCAATAGAGATGAGCATCCAAACGGGCGGCAGCCAATGCCAGGGCTCTTGCAGAACAGGAGGGCGTGTCCACCTTTGAAGGTCATGAATAACGTTAGTAAGTGTATTTAAAGCATTTATCTAAATCTTCATTCTGTGAAAGATAACAAAAAGACATAAATTTTGCTCAATTTGATCGCGTCTGTCCGTTTACATACGTTTAAGTATTTTGTAATTTACACACGTAGTTTAAGTATTTTGTTATTTAATATTTTGGTTTTTAAAATATTAATTTTTTATATTTTTATTTTTTCTTAAAATATATATTTAATTTTGTTTATTTTGTTTCTTAAAACTTAAAATGGTTTTAAATATTAATAAAAAATTAAATATTAACTACATATAACTATTTCTTTGAACAAATTAAAATGGTTTGTTAATTAAATAAATTGAAATATTATTTTATAAATATTAACTAATTATCACATTATTTATTTTGCTCTATAATAAAATGCTGGTCTGCTTTGCACAGACAGAAGATTATTACAGAGCATTTGAACTAGCTAATACAGAGGATTCAACATAAATTATTTAACTGAAAAACTGTATATTTGTACACACATATGGTACTCCACATAAAGAAATATTTATATGTAAATATTCATTTAAATATTACCTATTTATGACAATATTATTTTAAATAAAATAATAATATTATTTTATTTATTAAAAAACTAATACAACATAAAATGGTTTATTGTAGCTTTATACATGCTGTTTGGCCAGGACAGAAAGGACAATGTGATTGTGTAAGTAGTTTGATTTCTTCTGCCGATGCACATTCATGACTCATCCAAAACTACAGCATCACCTGAAGCAACTTGAATCAGAATTTTTGATCGATTGTGCACATAAAATCTCAAAAGTAAAGAGATATCTTCTGCTTTTTAAATAAAGTGCCGGTCAGCCTTGCACAGACAGATGATTATTACAAAGACTTTGAACCAAATACGGTGGTATCAACATATATTAGTTTACTGAAAACTTTGTAAGGGATTTAAGAAAAAACTATATAAGAGATGATGCACACTGCAAACTAAAATCCAGATATGGTGATACAGCTACTTAACAAACAAATAAATACATGCAAATGAAACATTGATTTAGCCCATGGTCAAGGGTGAATTATACCATTTAGCGTCATTGCACTCTTAAAAACAGATTTAGCCATAGATTTCTAAAAAACCTAAATAACCTTTTCCACTATTAAGAACCTTTTGTGGAATGTAAAAGTTCCATGGATGTTAAAAGTTCTTCATGGAACCCAAGATGCCAATAAAGAACTTTATTTTTAAGAGTGTATACACCAATATGTCGATTGTGAAATTTATTTTTATGAAATAGAAACTCCCATTCTGCACCACATACCTCAAAAGTGTGGTGAAAAGCCCCATAATCCACGTCAAAGAATCCCTCGGCCAGCGTCATCATGGGACTAAACCTGTGACCCCATAACAGTTCTTCAGCCAGGTAAGAGCTCCGTGCCTGACAGGTCATACCTGTAGATCAGAATATACACGTCAATTACTGAACACAAATCAAAACAACACATTTCACATAATATATCTAAGTATTAGTGTACCTGTAGCTTCCACCATCCCTTCCAAGATGACAACAACCTCAAAGTCCTCTTTCTCCAGCTGAGATTGTGACATATCCCAGAACGGAGAGCGGACATCTATCTCGTGAGAGATCACCAACGGAGACACCAGGAAGAGACGATCGTCCCCCGTCTCAAAACCAACACTGATATCCGTCTGATCCAGCGGAATAAACTCACCTAAAGAGAAAGACAACAAAACAAACGGTTCTGATAAGAGAATGTTGACAACATTGTCCACTATAGTCACCAGGGGGCACTGGTTATATATTCTATGAGGGTGCTGATGATGAAGATGAGGCCTGTGAGCGTGGTAAATGCTGTCTTACCCTCCTGTGTCTGTTTGGATTTGATAAGTTTGGCTCTCATGTTGGCGCCCACAATGTGGGAGGATCTCAAGTCCCCGACGCGGAACATCAAACAGAGCTTGTCATCCCGCAATGAGATGACAGCATTACGAGAAAACACCAAGGTCTCAGCACGCTTATTCGGCTGGGAGATCTTCACAAACATACAACCAACCTAATGAGAGATGAAGAGAGAAAGAAACTGATTTTTACAAACTGTGATTTTTACATTTTATAATGTGAGTGGTGCTCAGTGATATTTTTGTATTATTTATGTACTATTTCATTGTTTATTCATATTTTTTACGGTGGCCGAGAGAGCGCAATGTGAAAAATAGAAAAAGCACCAGCAAATCAAGAAAACATCTTCTTCAGTTTGACAGCAGGTGCTGCAAATGCTCACAACGCAAACAGATAAAGAAACGCACTGCAAATGCTCACAACACAACCAAATAAAGAATTTTATTTGCATTTTTAATTTTGTTAAAGTTTCTAATTAAAGTTTTTTAAGTTTAAGTTTTATTTCTAACATGCAGTACATAATTTATCAGCTTTATTTCAATTAACAATTTTTTAAATAGTTTAAATTTTAGTTGTAAGAGCCATAAGTTATTTGTTTCTTTATACAGATGTGAAATTTACAATGGTGTGGATTATGCAACTGTTAAATAATAGTAATTAAACTATTTAATGTTTCTTATAATACTGTAAATGATGGTGACATCATTTCCAGCAATAGTTTTGTCATGCAAGATTGGAGTGATACAGTTTATTGACTTTTTCCAGTTAATTTTGTTATTAAATTTCACTTGAAAAGAAGTTACTGGACTACTGGATGTCATTTGAGTTCAAATCACACTCACATATAAAAGCCTCAAATATGAGAAATTGGACAGATTGCTAATGCTATCACAATAGTTAAAAAGGTCAATAGTTATTAATACCTTACCTTTTAGCATTCAGATACTAGAGGACATGACCTTTTACAAAAGCAGATACTAGAGCACATGACATTTAGAGAGAGTGTGTGCTGTGTTTAAGTGTGTGTGTGAACACAGCCCCCAGGGGCAACATTTAAACCAGGACATGGAGATATAAATGAGCTCATCATAACCACAAAAATACATCAAAATAGGCTAGAAAAGAGAATGAGAAGGGGGTTGAATTTGGCAAAAGCGACAGAATTAGAAAAGGAGAAAAGGAAAGACAGACACAGAAACAGAGGGAGAGGGTATGCACATCTGTGCTCCAAAACGCATGACTCATTTGCTCTTGCTATGGATGATATAACTCAGTAGAGCACAAATCAACAAACCAAAGCCACGTGCAAAAAAAAAAAGAAAAAAAAAAAAAAAAAAACACCCCTGCCAGACCACATTGTACATGGGAATCATGGGGCACTTTCTACAAAAAGAGTGTAAATAGTACCTGAAATGCTTTAAAATGATTTGCTTTTTCATCAAAAAAAGTGCTTAAAAAGTGCTTAACCTTCACAAAATCATCAACCACAGGAGGTTAACTAAATATTATATGTTCTTTAATTTTCTATTTATTTCGCAACTCTGTTACCAAAATTTGAGACAACCATCTGTTTGATTTTTTTCTTTTCTAGAAATAAACATTAAATCATTAAAACATATAAAAAATAACAGTGTTGTGTATATATACATATGTAAATTTTTACAAAGATATATATACAATAATATTAATAATAATATTTAAAAAACATTTTAATGTTGTTAATAAAAGATATAAAAATAATAGTGTTGAAACATTAAGACAATAAATGACAAAATTTATTATATGTAATTTATATATTTTTAATAATCTTTAATACATATTTGATGTCAATAAAAGAATGCAAATAGTACCTGAGATGCTTTAACAATATTTTTAAAGGCACTAAATAATATTAAGTATTAATATTAATATTAATATTAATATTATAATATAATATTACTATTAATAATATAAAGGTAATATTATTTAATTAATAATCTGAAAATATATTTTAAAATTTTTGTTGATAATCTTATAATGGTTCGGCTTGATTAATGTAGTCAGCATTACAATTTGTACAAAAAAATATAAATAGATTGCACAGCAAAAAACACAAGATCTGTGGATTTTTAAAAAAGTAATTGGATGCCAAAGTGTACCATATTTTTGAGGAAAGTGGTCTGTCTGATCTTACCATGAATGCATTGACCATAGATCCCAGTATGGCCTGTAGCAGGAGTAACATGGTGCCCACTGGACACTGGTCAGTGATGACACGGTGACCGTAGCCAATGGTCGTCTCTGTTTCAATGGAGAAAAGGAATGCGGAGATGAATCCATTAACATTATTTACACATGGAGTCCATGCCTCATCCTCCAAATGATCCAGATCACCCCTGCCATACAAAAGAGGAAGGGAGAGAGAGCGTCAGAGAATTTTTGACAGAATGTTTTGTTTGTGAAAACGAGTCCTTTTCTTTTTTTAAATCACACAGTCTCCTTCAGTTAATTGGCTCTTGCATCTTACAGCGCAAAGAGGAGCGCTTGTTCTCAAGTGTCCACCTACACAAATAACTTGTGTTCATATCTAGCATGGACAAAAATTACAGAGTGTGGACGACACAAATGCACTGCATCTATGAGCAGAAAACTTGATTGAGAAGTATTCCTCAGGGATGAAGTGATTTTATTTTTTATTTTCATTTTTTTGCCAATATCAAAAACCTATATATATATATGTATGTGTGTGTGTATGTGTGTGTGTGTGTATATATATATATATATATATATATTTTTTCTGTTTAGCTTTCATTTATTTTTATTTAAACGTTAGTTTTTGTCAAGTTTTATACATACATATATTATTACAATGCACACCAATTGTCACCAATACATTCCACATTCTTTATTTACTGAAGAAAAATCATATTTTGCATAAAAAAAGAGTATTATGATTTAAAAGGGTTAAAAGATATAAAACTGTGTTTGTTTGTGTTATTCACACCTGCAGTATGCAATGAGGTACCATATTGCTCCAAAGAAGAGCCAGGTCACTGCATACGCCATGACAAAGACCAGCAGAGAGCAGCGCCAGTTCAGATCCACTAGAGTGGTGAAGATATCGGTCAGGTAACGGTACGTCTTGCGCATGTTACCATGCTGCACATTACAACGGCCATTTTTCTCCACATAGCGCTGTCTCTTACGCCTGCTGCGCCCTGGAGAGAAAGTGAGAAAAATTACAGCAGACACAAAAAGTAGGCAAACACCATCACTGAGCAGCTTACCGCAATCCATATTAAAAAACTGACAAAGATTGACAAAGTAAAACTGAGATTTACACATGCAAAAACTATAAAAATGCTAAATTAACAAGCAGAAGACCGGTGGCATTGTATTCCTGTAGAGGTGTTTGAGTAGGACAGTCTGTTTCATTACAGGTAAGCAGAACACAATCTTGACAGCCACCGACTCCTACAGCATCTAATATAATTGAGTCTTACCCCATCCGAACCTGCCCCTCTCTTGCCCTGGCACTTGAATTTTCTTCTTGAATGGCAGATTGGCTTGCGCCTCCCTTGCTGCCATCTTGTCCTGGAAGGACATGCTGTTATTGGCCTGTTGCTGTGTGGGCGGGGCTGTCTCCGTGGTTACGACATGCCCCAGCTCCTCAAATGCATCCTGTACATTGGTGGGCAGAGCATCCTTTGGGGCTTCCTCCACAGGCTCCTCCCCTTTCTCTGGTACTGGGAGGGACAGGGATTCGGAGCACGAGGAGAAGCCGGTGTTGTCCAGTGCCATTGTGTGTGTGTGTGTGTGTGTGTGTGTTAAGCAGTAAGTGAATTTGTGTGTGGTAACAATGTTTCTCAGAGCCTTATTCTCAGTTGCAGAGTTTCATTTGTGCCTTTGTTTGATTTATTTAAATGAGAAAGTGAGAGTGAGAGAGAGATAGATAGTGATTGATAAAAAAAAGAAATAATTAATTTTTTTTTATGGGTTGGATGTTTTTTTTATATCTATTTTTTATTTCTTTGTATTTATTTCAAAGCAATTTGCATCCACCAAAAAGGAAAACGGCTTTATTTCACTGCTGATTATTGCTTAACATTAATTTCAAACTTGCCTTTCAATCACTGCCCCCGTTATGCATTAAGCATCCAATTAACTGCCTGAAATTAACTTAAGTAGATTACATTGATGACTTCATGCAATTCAACCTTAAAAAAAAAAAAAAAAAACATTTTCCATATCAAACACGCAGTTGATGAAGGTTGTTTCATTACACAGTCCAACATCTGATCTGTTATCAGAAGGGCTCTTAGCAAAACACACAAACCCAAAGAGCAGAGTGATATATGGATGTCTAACTTGACTTGAATTAACCTCCGGGTTCAACAGCTAAACACATTTTCACAAGAAAGTGAAAAGGCAGCTAGAGGATTTAGGCTCACTTTGTGTTGCATTTAATCCACAGCTCTGATGCCCACACAAATATAAATGCACCCAGAAACGGGCAACCGTCCACGTGATACTAAACATACAGGTCTGCATTTCCCAAAAGCATCTTAAGCCTAAGCACAACATAGAAATGCTGATGAGTACAATTAAAGGATTGTTTGAGGTTCAAAACAAGTGAAGATCAATGCCAAAGATGCTGCTGATTGCCACAGACAATAATTTTGATTTGTTTCACTGTGTTTACAATAATGCACTTACAATCGAAATCTATGGGACAATACAGTCAATAAATGTGCAGTCTGTGAATTTCTGTGAAAGCCCATATTAATTTTTTTTCTATAAAAATGTGTGCTATATGAACGCTGTCTATATCGTCCTTTTATCAGTGGGATTACTTGTCAAGGAGGATTCCAGTAGGTGGATTTTTTTCTATGTAAACAGTTCATTTCTGGTATATTTTCAATGCAGAATCCACTGCCTTGTAATGGTCATGACAGGAGAAAAGTAGATGTAATGTTGAAAACACAACATTATTAAGTAGTAAGTGATTTTATCAGACTAATCTCATGTTAACAAGAGTTATATAGTAAATGTATGGGGCCACACTTTCAAAACAGCATTTTGACATTTTTCCTTGCAAAGTTCCACAGATTTCAGTTGTAAAAAAATATTTGTGTTAGTTAAAATTAAATAGACTACAAAAAAAATTTTTTTAGCTAATTCCCAAGGCATTCAAACTGATTTACTAATTTTTAAACTTAAAAAAGTCTAACCAAAATTTAATTGAAAACAGAAAACATTAAAATACAAATCAATTCAAATAAAATAATAATAATAATAACAATGAATAAAAATAAAATAATAAAAAAACAAAATAACAATAAAAACCATAATAGTATCTCAGTGATATTAAAATAAATGCCCATGGAGTTCAATAGTAAGCAGGGTTATTTTAGTTAAAACTGTTATTTGAATAAAATAAACTAACAACAACAATAATAATAAACTTCAAATAATGACATATTATTAATAATAAAATAATTACTTGTTTCCAAGTCATCAATTCATATGTTCCTTAAGTTTATGTAATAAAATAACTAAAACTGAAATAAAATAATTGAAATGTTAAATAAAATGAAAACTATATAGAAATGTCAAAGAAAATAACTAATGAAAATGACAAAATTTCACCACACAAAATTACTAAAACTATAAATAAAATAAAAATGAAAAAGTAAATAACGAATTACAAAAATAATCAAAATTATAATAGTACCTCAATGATACTAAAATCACACTGTAGGTGCATTGCAGTGAACAAAGCTTTATTCGTTGGACTCTGCTGTCATTTTCAAGCATAACTGTGAGTTTAACCATCCTGACTGTCTCAGCTGTCTCAACCAGGGCCATGAGTATCTGCTTGTGTTCAGGAAACCTGTCTGAAAACAGTTATTTTTCACAATGCTACTGCCTTAGAAAGCAAACAATCAGCTTTAACTCACATACAGAAC
Organism: Cyprinus carpio; assembly: GCF_018340385.1. Taxonomy (NCBI): domain Eukaryota; kingdom Metazoa; phylum Chordata; class Actinopteri; order Cypriniformes; family Cyprinidae; genus Cyprinus; species Cyprinus carpio. The sequence goes on along the minus strand of NC_056573.1, from coordinate 24,375,386 downwards.
TTTCCTTTATAAACAACACAATACGCACAGAATGAAAACCTCTATCCGCTCAGAAAGATAAACAAAGCCAGTCACAGTTCCTCATCTCATCATAGCAGAAAAACAGTGACATGGCCTGCATTAAAAACCGCCTTCTTGTTTTCATTGCACAGAATATCAAACATCCTGTATCTAGAATCACATATCACATCACTACTGATTCATCTATAATGGCATATTTCACTGCTGCATCATCTCTCCAGTAATGATAACATCTGTCTGACTAAGTCTGATCCTGTGTGCTGTGTTTACACACGGTTTTAGGGTGCGAAGTCCAGCAAGATGATATATATAACTCTGATAGTGTGGCAGTAGTAATCACGCCTACTTGAAGATTGATCATGATCTGCCTTCTTGGTCTGGGCCTCATTTAGACGCATGAATCTTTCATGGAGTGAGTGGATCTGTGTGGAGACATGCTCATGTGTTCAACACAAAGTACTGGAGTAACGTTACAGAGCCGGAATAGAGGATTGTCAAAACAGACTGGATATCTCGGACTGCCATATCTCAGGATTTGCAGGGCTCAGCTAGGGCACACACACACACACACACACACACACACACACACACACACACAAAGAAATCAATCCTACTTGAATTAGACTGAATGGAGCATGTAGCACAGATGAAAAAATGAGCTGCATTGTGGACAAATCTACTGTGTTTGTGTGTATATAGCGCACAATAAACAGTAAAATAGTAGCCTATTGTTTGACATATACCATGCTATGCCTACATAATTAATATTGCATAGTTTATTAAAGTAAAATGGAAAGGAAAAAGTGTGTGTATTCATGTATTTGTGTTTGTCTCTGTTTTTCGGTCTGTTTGTGTGGGTGGTTTGTTCACAGTCCTGATGGAAAGTGGGATTGTCATGTTTTCTAATTTTGGTCTTTTGGGAGAAAAGAGTGTTAGATGCGACATAAAGCTGCAATTACACACATACATGTTCACACACACACATGTTCACACACACAACCAGTGGCCTATGTTTGTTTGGGAGACCACAGGATCACTGCCTGCTGTTTATATGACTATTACAGCCTTACTGGAATATAAACTAGTGGAAAACACAAGGTTTTTTGAAACTGTACACTTTAAAAGACCATCAGATAATACTACTTGTGGATAACAATTAATGCTACACTGCGTATATTTTTTAAGTTAAAACAACATTTACACAAAAAACACTGTTTTGGGATCATTATTATTGCAAATATTGTTACTGTAATTATATATATATATATATATATATATATATTTATATATATATATCATAAGTATTTAAGCATATAGAGTGGAAATTATATATATTTAAGCAATAAGAATAAAATTATATATATTTTTAAAATATATATTTTAAGCATAAAAGAGTGGAAAATATATATATATATATATATTATATATATATATATATATATATTATATATATATATATATATATATATAAATTATTTCCACTCTTTTATGCTTAAAATATATATTATAAAAATATATATAATTTAAATTTTTTATAATAATAGCAATTTTATGCAATTCATTATTAAAAAGTTTTTTTTTTTTATGTATTATTGTTGTTCTCCATTTTGTAGCCTACATTTAATATTTCAGTTCCAATCAGTATTTAAAATACTTGCAAGCAATCATGCAGTCACATAAAGCAAGAACCAAAACGTGAAATAAGCATATAATGCATGCACATTTGCTAATGTTTAACTAATAACATGTCTTGAGCAGCAAATAAACATCAACCAGTAGAAGCGTACAACTAAGCCTACCTGCCACGATGGCGTTCTCCAGCACGTTAACTTGAGCGTTTATACACTTGAGATCTTCAAAAGCCCTTCGGGTTTGTTAGTCCAAATCTCTCATGTTGGGCTTTTCGATCAGACTCATACTCATGATGATGATGGTGGTGGTGGTGGTGGTGGTCTACAGCGGGTGGGAACAGCGACGCAGCATCACTTCAGCATCACTTCACCTCCAGGAAACAAAAGAGAGCCAGCCAATCCACACAGAGCGAGAAGGAACTTGTGAAATATTAATCGAAACGCAATCTTGTGCTGCAGATGATGGCAATGAATCCTCTTTCCACTGCGGAGAGGCTCCTGATTAAAATGGAGGCGATCGGGCTGTCAGGATGGATGAGAGATTGGAGAGCGAAGCGGCGTCGGCGTGATTCACCGGCCCTACGCAGGTGTTCGCGCGCGTGTGTGTCTGAGAGAGAGAGAGGGAGAGAGAGAGAGAGAGAGAAAAGAGGCAGAAATCGTAGAGAATTGGGCAATTAGAGGTAGGATGGAGAAGGGGAAGAGGGGAGGAGAAGAGGGGGTGGAGATGAGGTCATTGTCACAAAAATATCTCTCGCACACATCATAAAAACATGAGCCACCATAATGATTTTTTACTTAAAATATACCGCATAAATGTATTTCGTCATATTTTTATTTTAAATTATTTTTAATGCAACCAAATTTATGAAAGCATATTTTATGCATAAATAAATATATAACAGTATGATTCCATTAATATAATATAATATTATATTCAAATGTCATGAGGAAAATTAAACGAGGAAAATGTAACCCACCTTCTAAGAAACGATACTGCAATTTGTCATTTAAAACCTGAAGAATTACATATTTTTGTATGTTATCAAATATTTAATAACAGTGCTTGTTGGTTAAAATGTGCTTTAAGTATGCAGTTTGGTTAGGTTTAATCTTGTAGACTAATTAGGGAGCAATGGAGTTGAATGATGAAATGTCAATTTGTCTGCTAACGTGAAATCATTGCAGCAGTCTAGTGTGTTTGTGTGTGTGTGTGTGTGTATATGTGTGTGTATACTAAAATATTTTTTTTTATATATATTGTCAATTTGTCTGCTAACGTGAAATCATTGCATATATACACATTATATATATATATATATATATATATATATATATATATATATATATATATATACACACATAGCAAACAAACACGCAGTATAAGGAAAATATCATGCCCTCTGCTGGCAGATGTGTTCCACATTCTCAACCATATTCTGAAAACATTAAAAACAATTTCTAATATTAAAAATTGTAATATTGTAGTATATAGTATAAGAGTATGTACCATTTATCGTGATGGCATACTTAAGTGGGCTGATGTGTATCTGTATTTTCAAAACCATGTTTCATCCATCATCCATCCTAATAAGGGATACATGTCCAAAAACATGTTAAGTACAGTTTTGTAAGTACAGTGAATACATCATGAAATGGTATGCCTTATGGTTAAGGATCTGCAGGTTCCGTCTTAAAAACCCGAGAGTTACTAACAATACAACGCCTCTGTCACCATGTCACCACTTTAAACAAGACTCTTGAGTAGTTTCAGGATTGCAATTAGTCTGCTGAGAGCTTTCTTTAATGGGGAAGCATCTTGTAAATGCAAATTTGGTTGAGCTAAATCCTTTAGTCTTTTAATGATTCCCATAAGGTCTGATTAACAATCAAACGAGTTCACCCGAACTGAGACTAGATGTTCTGCGAATGGTAACAGGTGAATATAAAACTAGTGCTCATTTGTGAGCTTGTCATAGGAAAGACCAGAAGAGAAAGTTTCCTGCATGCATCTCCATGTCTCCACACACTGCAGAATGTTGAACATCTGAAAATACTTTTTTTTATCCTGCTGATGGCAGTTTTGTTCAGTAACTCTTTGTCCATGTCAGTAGCAGTTGGAAACAGAAAGTCTTTATCTCAGCTATAGAAAAAATGTCCTGGTAAACATCCCATTAGAATTTATTTCCATAACGACTGTGCTGAAGACAAAATTTTGCACAGAAAAAGACATTTTGTTTGCTAAAAATATTGTTTTCTTTAACTAAAATTGGTTTTGTAAAAATGTTCATCACTCATACCATAGAAGACGGCGATCATGCCTTTACTGAATCTTCCAGATACCTAAAACAACATTAGTATAAACTCCAGCTCACAGCCTGTAGAAAAACAATGACACTAATACTAATCTAGGCAGAATGGCAAGAAAACAGAAACAGATGCTCCTGCAACAGCAATGTGCCAAAACCACCCGTTTACTCAAACTATTATTTGTACTGCTATGTTTCGCCCAGCTAAAATTAGGCAATTTATATTTAAAACAGATTGTTTTACTGCTGGTAAACTTCATGTGGGGAATGGAATAATGCTGCATATTTTGCAGTATATGCCTACCTTTATGATATCATCCAAGATGTAGATGAGTTTGTTTCTTCATTAGATTTGGAGAAATTTAGCATCACATCACTTGCTCACCAATGGATGCTCTGCAGTGAATGGGTGCCGTCAGAATAAAAGTCCAAACAGCTGATTAAAACATCACGATAATCCACACCAGTCCATCATTTAATGTGTTTTGAAGTGAAAAGCTCATGTTTGTTAAAAATAAATCCATCAACACATTTTAACTTTTAACTGTCACTTCTGGCCAAAATCATCCATAATCCTCCTCCAAAAAAGTCACTTGTTGTCCTCATATCAAAATCCACTGACATATTTATTTAGAACTGTTTTGGGCTGTTTTTGCTTGTAAGCAGTGCTAACCTGTACATATTTCTCTCCTGATTCAGATGAGATGATTTATTATTATTACAAATACAAAGCTTTTCACTTTTCACAAGATTAATTGATGGACTGGAGTCGTGTGGATTACTTGTGGACTGTTTGGACTCTCATACTGATGGCACCCATTCACTGCATAGGATCCACTGGTAAGCAAGTGTAAAATCAGTCAAGCTTTTAGACTTCATTTGCTTTTCTTTGAGCACAGTATTATCTGATTTGCAAAGTGATGTGTATCTTTGTGTTTGTAGTGTTTGAGTGCTTGAGGTTCTAATTGGTAGTTTTGAAACATTTTGATTAAATGAGTTGTGTGTTTCATTATTCTGGTAGTGGATCATTTATGTTGATTACATTTTGTCTGGGTTTGATTAAGCTTTATCGCTGAAAGTTAATGAGTTGCTTTTATGTTCTGCTCCTGTTTGGCCATCTGGATGCGTCTGAGATGAAACAGTCGCATGCTGAGCTGGGAATGGACATCTCTAATGAGTGGAAGAACATCTTATAAAGGGTGTCCATTTAAACTGTCATATTACATTTGTTTTCATATAAATACAGTCTATTTTTGGTCTGGGATCTGCACGGAATATGTTTTGGTTGTTCTGGTCTGTTGCTGTCTGATTTCCTGGTGTCGTCTTCAAGCATTGATGACAGAGGACTGGAGGAACAATGAAAACTTCTTCTGTCCATACACAATATTTTCAAATGTATCACAGTTCACTTTATTAGGCATGTATTTGCAAGTTTGCAAATGCATTAAGAGCATTTAATGCATACACATGTTTTATTACTGGTTTTTGAAGATGTCAACTCTGATGTAGGCAAGCATGTTTTGTCTTCTTTTTAAGTGTATATATTTATAATATATTCCTAAATATTAATTCATACATGAACACAGTTTAAGCTTTCCTGGGTAAAAAAGAAAAAAAGAAATAGACTTAAGCTATACTAATGGATGCACTTATTATATTTTTTATTATACTATAATAAGTGCATAATAAATGTGTTATTTTGGACCAACTTTAAGTATATTGAGTGCTCTTTAAGATATGCTTAAGATGATTTTTTAAGTAAATTGCAATATATTTTAATATATTTAGCTGTGTTAAAATAGAACAATAAAGTATCTTTAGTGTAATTTAAGTGTTCTTCTTCACATAATTTAAAATACACTTTAATAATTCTTGAAGTACCGTACTTCTAGTACATTTTCAATAGCATTTTAGCTCATTATAAATACATTACCAGTACATTATTAGTTTCTAAAGCTATTTTTCAGCATTCTGAAATGGTATATTAAAAAGTAGAAAAATTATTAAATGAACATGACATACACATACACACACTTTCACATCTAAACTTTAATGTACTATATCTTATGTACATTACAACAATAAATTCCTTTGTTTAAAAAGTACAGCAGCATATACAAACTCTTGACCAAAATTTTTGTAATAAATTAAAATAAAGATCAGTGAAATGCTATCTACTTGCAGATCTACTTCATCTATTTCAGTCATACCAGTACACTCTCAGGAAAAAAGGTACAACAGCTCTGTCACTGGGGCGGTACCTTTTCAAAAGACACACTTTTGTACCTAAAGAGTCCATATTGGTTCCTCAAAGGTACATATTAGTACCTAAAAGGTACAAAAGTTTACTTTTTGAATACCGCCCCAGTGACAGCTTTTGTACCTTTTTTTTCTGAGAGTGTATTACTGGAAAGTACACTATGAATATTCCATCAATGAATAAAAATGCATTATGCAATTTTATGCACACACACATTTTTTTTACAAAGTCAAGGCTGCAAAAGGCTAAACCAAACAAAGAGAAAATTTCAAATCTCACCATTGTCATATTCAAGTGGAGGATCACTTTTCCTTGAGTACAACTTTTCAATTGCCCACTGAATCTAACTATTGCGCTTAAAAAAAGCTTTCGAGTGGCAATGATAAATAACATAAATGATATATATATATATATATATATATATATATATATATATATATATATATATATATATATATATATATATATAAGAACAGCACAAGGGTTAGTGATCCATTGCATGGTTTAAAATATTTTATGATTTTTAAATGTTTGATGTTTATTCTTGTAATAGAATCTGGTCCTGTTGTAAACAGCATTTTAGATGTGTACATGGTCATTTTTTGCATTTGCAGCAGGTGCTGGACATTGGCGACAGGCTTATCATTCCCAATGAGTACACAGAGGAGAAGAAGACCTCAGGGATTTGGTGGAAGCAGCTGGTTGCCAGAGCAACGGTTAGACTGGTATCCAGGACAGGAACCTTTGAAAACCTTTAAAGTTTTTTTCTTATGCAAATGCAAACATCATAAGCATTTTTCAATATTTTGACTTTTTTTTTTAAAGCAAATCTAGTCTGCTTTCTGTTTTAACTGTTAAAGTGATGCAAAAATATCATATGGTATACCAGACATTATTCACTATATAGTTTCATGCATTGAGCTGTGAGTAATTTGGCTGATGTTGTGACTGGGTTTCAGGTTCACTCTTTCCAATAAAACCAAATAAACAAATATCACTGTGGTAAAAAAAAACAGTGTAATCACAGGGCAGAAAAAATATGTTTCTGAATATATATATATATATATATATATATATATATATATATATATATATATATAAAGATTGCATCATCATCACAATCTCTTGGATGTATAAACATGTCCAACTTTATCTGCATGCATACAGCGTATTATGGCGATATATAGCAAATCTCAATGGCTTGATTGCTTGTATTGTCAAAAAATGTAAACTATATTATCGCAAAGCTCTGTTAAATGCGACTATAAGGCATGAACATATGATGATATTATAAACACAATTTTCTGTAAAGCTACTTTGAAACATGTATTGACTTGATATCACTGATAATATATTTTTGCGAGTACAAAGTATTATCTACAGTAGTTTAACTGAAAAAGCCCAAAACCGCTTTAAAACCAGCAAACATATCATCTAGGACCAGCAAAACCAGCATAAGCCATCTTTTCTACAGGGAAAAGGAGGCATAAAGGCCTTTTATACAGGCTATATCCCCATATCCTGGCATATGTCCATCGATCTTGCCATTTTATGAGGTACACACACAAAAACACTCACACAAGAAGCCAAGCTGGCAGTATTTTATAGCACCTATAAATAAATATCTTATAATGGAATTGGCTTCCCATTTTATCTTTGGATTGTTTCATTTGTAATCGACTTCATTGGACTGTACTTCCACATCTCTGCTGGTTGCCTTATTGATTCGCTGTAATGTAATACACCTCTGTAATGCTCTCTCACTAAATCATACGGGAATATATGAGACTGTGTTTCAGATATTAACACTGACGGCCACTTGAAGAGAAGCTCTCAATGAGGATGATTGATTTATGGGTAGCACCAGTGTTTATCATTGTCATAAACCGTGGTGCTCCTCAACCATCACATTAAAAACTACTTAAGTCTCATCAGATGCTCTCTGTGGGATTGCAAATAATGCAGTGAGCCTATAAATCGCTGTCTGATTTTAATTAACATTAATGATAAAATATGTCACTTGCAGTATATATACATGGCAGTACAGTACAGTATACAGACACCCTACTATTAAAAAAAAAATGTATGCATTTTAGGGTGGAAATTATTGTTTTGCACTGCACATCAACTTTCGCATTAAAATTTCTGTATCTTTGGAAGTCTTCTTCAATAATGATACAAGAATGAGTATGCTCATTTATGCATATAAAGATATGGCAGAAATAGTAAGAGTTGTATGGTTGGATTCAAAAGTTTGGGTCAGCATGTTTTTGAAATAAGTCTCTTGTGTTCACCATTCATTTAATCAAAAAAATCATATTGCAAAATATCATTATAATAACTGTTTAACTGAATTTTTAAATCATATAATTCCAATATGCTGATTTGATATGCTATTCATTTCTTATTATCAATGTTGAACACTGTTGTGCTGATTAATATTTTTGTGATAACTGATACATTTTTTCAGGATTCATTGATGAATAGTTCAAAAGCATTGATTTGAAACAGAAATCTTTTGTTATATCAGAAATAAACTTTTTGATCAATTTAATGAGTCCTTGTTTAAGAAAAAAACATAATTTAAAAAATCTTACTCCTAATAATTTAAATACTAAGAATTAGGTCTTCAAATTCATAGTATAGTGATGCTTTAGTAAACAGCACAAAAATAATAGGAGTAGTATGGTAGTACTGCCAATCCCTTAATCTTTCCAGCAAAGCCTTTAAAACCCATTTTCTGATACGCTAAAACACACTATAGGCCTACTAACCCCGGTGTCCTCTTCCTGCTGGCTTGCAGGACTTTCTCCAGCATGTGCGGGCACTTAGCCAGCTCTCCCCGGGCACTGCTGTGCACCCGTATGCAGACACAAGCTAGCTCTGTGCTCCCTGAGAGAATCCCTATCAGGCACAGAGAGACGCTCTTTATGTCTTAATGGAGGACAAATCTGTTAGCGCAAGGCCAGTGTGCGTGCGTGGGCTCTACACTGCTGTCACCCGAACGCAAATGAAATGAATGGAGAGACTTTTATAGAGGCACTGAGCTGGCAGACGTTAGAGGTGGAGATGTTATTGATTGTAGAAGTGCATTTAGATGAATAGTATAAAGAGGATGAAGTCATTTTAAGGCAATCATGCATTTTTTGTTAAATGATTCAAGTAATTTGCAAAATATTACTAGCCTACATTTATACCTGAACCTGCATTTATTTAATAAAAAATCATTTTTAAGCACCAGAGTAATTCAGTGCTAATGCAGAGGTACAAGTGCAAACTTGTATTTTGTAAAAGAGTGTGTTTTTTGAGGATCACAGTGGAGTTCAGTAGTTTGTTCCACCACCAAGGAATGTATGATACAGTGTATAATAAATGTTTGAGGTGGACTTCACCACTTTTAGTCCATTAAGTGGCATTTCACCCTCTCTCTGGTATTCAGAATTAGGATGCTTATCCTACTGCACTTTTAATGATCTCATTAACTGAATGAGAAAAAGTGTATACACTGGTAACTGTATACATGGTACATCAAACTCTTAAAAAAAAAAAAAAAAAGTAAAATCCTGTTTTCCGTAAAACATAGATCCTAAGAGTACAATATAAAACAGCAAAAAGTTAAGATTTTGACCACTCTAAAGGATAGTTCACCCAAAAATGTAAATTCTGTCATCATTTATTCACCCGCATGTTGTTCCAAACCTATATGAGTTTTTTTCTTTGGCTGAACACAAAAGATATTTTGAAGAATGTTGGTAACCAAACAGTTGACGGTAGTCATTGACTTCCATAGTAAGTAGAAAGTAAAAAAATCATACAGGTTTGTAACGTGAGGAAGAATAAATGACAATTTTAATTTTTGAGTGGACTATCCCTTTAAGAGATTTTTCTCCATAATGTGCCAATATTAGAAGCATGCCTCCCTTTTCATTCTTACAGTGTTAGAGTCATCAGTTATGTCTCCACACCCTCCAGATTACGGTGAACCTTTGCTCTATAAACTGTATCAGCGCTGTAACAGCATCTCACTGTATGTTCATTGTGTAGCCTGCGAGCTCAGATTATCTGAATAAGCCTTGAGCACAGTGTTTCCAGGCAAAGCCTGAATGCCAGTCAGAGGGTTGCCATGGCAACAGAGTCGGGCCAACTGCACTTTGGAATGCCTGGAGACCCTGAACACTTCAGCTGTGCCGAGCATCTTATCTGGTAATGTCATATCCTTCTGTGCATTGAAATCAGACTCTCTCATGACCATTTCCCCTGAAAAATTACATGCCCTATATATAACAATATAAATAACAAATGAGATCTCTTGAATATCTCGATAGATTCTCTGAATTAGCAAGCAAAAGGATACTTTGCTTTGAGAAAAAGAACCGTTGTAAGCTTAAATGTCTCCACTAGAAATTTCCAGAACATCTCGGTGTCACGCACTGTACTCAGTTCTGCCAAGATACTAAAGTCTGTGATGAGGAAAAAAGTGAGAATTTAAAATTAACTCAAATATTTCAAATTAAATTATTTTGTCTTCTCTACTTTAATTATTTAATTGAAACCCCTGAGAAGAGTTATGCGAAAGAAAGTTTTGTCAGTAAGACCAACTGCATTTCCTTCCTTCAGTTAGATTTTAATGATTTTTTTTAATGAAGTTTAAATAAAACAAAGCTTATTGAAGTACATTTTACGTGAAAATACAATTTCAGTCAACTTGAAAATTTCACATTTAGTGTGTAACCTGCTGCTTCTTAGTAATTATTTGTGAAAAATAACTAACAATTTCTGAGTGAAAATTGTTTCAAGTGGTACACCAATTTTTTCAGTGTCGTTAGGTATTTAAAAAAAAAAAAAAAGACAGAAATGAGAAGTATTCTAATAAAGATCTTTATTCAGTTTTAAATAGGCCAACAAACCGTAAAAATACATACAGGTCAATAAAATGACAAATCAGCTCCTTGTGTGCATTTCAGCCTCTTGGGATACGGTTGTAAATTGTCCTCAAAATAAAATGGAACAGATGGATGACTTGCAGGTGTGAAAAAAGTACTTTTGTTGTTGGTAGGTTTTTTCTTTTTCCAGATTGGTTGATCCTGAGTCAGACGGTATGAGATCAAATTCAAATCAGAGACGGACGCTAGCACTCACCAGAATCCAGGCAGCGTAAAAGGAAAGTTTCAATCATGATATTACAACATAGGACATGCTTTCAATTCATGGAGCTATAATGCAAAAGAAACTGTGCAAAAAAAAAATCATTCAATAGTCCAGAAAGTCACCCTGCATCCCAAATAAAACAACAAATGCTTCAGTGATTAAATAAGATTGACTTAGGACAACACAGGAATATCAGCATTACTTAAAAAAAATATTAAAATAAACTCAGCTTAACAGAAAAGATAACATCCACTCGCCAACCTACCCGATTAAGTCTGACTATATTGATTTTCTGAGAAGCTCCAATATCTTGGAACAAAGAAATACATAATTTCAATAATTAAAGTGACACTATCAGTTAAATAACGCAGATTTTAAGCACATTGTAGGATTTAGGCCTCAGCAGTTGTCTTTTTTTAAATTTTTTTCAATGTTTGCATTTTTACATTTCAAAATTATTTTAATATCATCCTTAGGGCTTCTTAAAGATATAATTCACCCGAAAATGAAAATTCTGTCATTTACTCAACCTATATTTTGAAGAATGTTGGTAACCAAACAGTTTTGGTGACAAATGACTTCCATTTCTCAAAACATCTTATGTTTCAAAGAACAAAGTCAGTCATACAGGTTTGGAATGACAGAAGGGTGAGTAAATGATGACAGAATTTTAATTTTTTGGGTGAACTATCCCTTTAATGTAATTACTACTCAAATGAAGGTGGAACTTAAACCGTGCCCCAAAAGTCATAGCGTTTTATTGCTGGGCTGCTCAGATGTGCTTGAAGGCCAAAAAAGTGAGCGTGGGTCACTAAGAAAATTCTAAATATCAGTGACATAATCAGCGTAATTCAGCACAAAGCCTTATTCAAAGAATCACTCCTTAATTCAGTCAGGCTCGTTTTTTTTTTTTTTTTTTGTCCTTTTTGAAGTAACTTTCACAGAGCTATCTGAAAGCACAAAGCAAAGAAATAATAAAAGAGCAGACTGGAAGGCCAGCACAATTATGACACGGAGGGAAAACAACATGATTCTTATTTTAAAAAACAAAAAGAAATCTCATTTCAGTCCTTTAAGGAAACAGAAATGGCCATCTGGGTGAGTGTAAATGCAGGGCGCATGCCTTAACGTTTCCTCTTTCGGGGTGATGCTGATGAAGACGAGAGTGAAGATGGTAATGTTGTCATGATTCCTCGTTTCCTGAGTCATCCTCGTCATAGCAACAGTCCTCGCCATCCTCATCCTCCAAGTCCTCATCATCATAGTAATCGTCGTATAACAGGTCGGACCCCTCGTCTAGTGCAGGGGCGCGTGTGCGAACGCAATACTCCGCCAGGGTGGTGGGAACTTTTACTCCGTCTCGTTCTGCCTCAGCTTTAGTGGCCAGAACCTGTTTTCTGTAAGACACACAAACACATGCAATGGATTTGAAGGAATATTTAATTTCACATTTGCGCTTTCAAATCTTCAGGCTAGACTTCAATTGTAAATACATTAAGGTAAACATGTTTTCCATTTGCTTTTACTGCCATTACAGCTTGTGGTAATCCATGTCATGCCACAGATCGGGCCCAAAGACATTAACTTTGCTCATAATGCAGATTTACACAGCTGATAATATTAACCATGTAGCTTCCATAAGACCCATCTGTCTCAGGCAGTGGGACATATTGACATTTTATGTTATATTAGTTCTTCATATGAATTATTGCCCTGAGGTTTTAAGAAGCCAAGGCTCAGAAATAAACAACTGATGTCCTGAAGGAGGCAAAGGATGAAATCAGATGCAAGTCAAATTTGGAAACTCGGATGGTTGAAAACATGAATTGCAACATGCAACAGAGATTGCCAAGAGGAGATGAACAGTCACGCGTGTTTCAGTGACTCATTCAACCACAGGAGGGCACCGCTGATCCAGAAAATGAATCAAAATCTTTCCATTAGCTGTTGCTTTTCACCAGGCCTTCTGATAGAGCCATGAAAACGTAACCAGCATTAAACAAATAAACATTAAGCACAGCCGAACTCTTAAAGGAGTCATATTCCGTATTTCTGCACATTCATTAATATTACCTAATGATTTCTGCATATTCCCGGTCTTTTCCTTTGCTGTCTCTCCATTTGCGGTACATGACGGAGGCGTCCACGTTGGCTGGAGAAAACGTGTTGGGTTCGTTCAGTAGAGAGATGACACTCAACAGTATAGTTCTGAAACACACAAACAGACACTCGATGTTATAATGCCATTACCTTAAAGCTCATCAGCTTCAAAGCTGCTTTGTGTTGCATTTTCCTTAAGATTCCAAGAGATTTTACACAAGAGGATCAGTCTTTATCTATTGCTTACAGCTACACCGATGCACTCACATTTCCAGTAGGAGTGTACAGTATTTTTCAGTGACCAGTTTGGCAAGAAAACAACAGTGTCCACTTAGAAAGTACCTTATTTTGAAGTACTGTTTGCATAATCATTCTCATAGTCACTGATTGGCAAGTAAGAAAAATGTTTTTTAACTATAAATAATAATAAATAAACGACAAAGTACAAAATACATTTCCAACAATTTAAAGTGAAACTTGTATAATTAAAAATAACAGCAACAACAACGATCATTATTATTATTATTATTATTATTATTATTATTATTATATTAATCGTGCTATAATTATCATTTAGTGTTATGATATACAATTAATTTGAATATTCATGTGATATAATTATTTTAGTTATTAATAGGTCAAAACCAGAAATAAAATAGCTGGTTCTACACATACCATAGCAGGTTCTAAAAAACAAAACATGATCAGGATAGAATAGCTTTTTTTTACCATGTACATACAAACAGTTTACTGTAAAATTAAAACTAGCTCGAAAAAATTATCTAGACATAAAGACCACTAACAAAAAAACATTTAAAATCACATTGACTTACAGATACTAATATAAAAACATGAAATATTAAACATAATTACACAAAAAGTGCAATCTACAATATTTTGAGGTTGTTGCAACAAAGCAAGTTCTTTTAAGAACAAAGTGACACATTACAAAAACATCTGGCAGATGTATTAGTTTTCAAGTCTTACTGCACAGATCTATTCTGACATATAGTACCAGATTTTTACACATTTGCTTTACACTCAGAATAATAATTCATTAAAAGGAACATCTGAGCAGGTCTGGGGTCAAAATATGCCCATCTCTCTCTCTGTGCAGTGACAGGTGTTCTTCAACAACACAAATGAATAACAGGAGCTTCCTGGAAGACACTAGCTTTTCCACCAAAACACAAAGCCCAGTGAAACATGATACCAGACTAACTAGAACACAGATCAGACTCGGGGGAGGAAACACACAAATACACAGATCTCCACTGAGATGCTTTCCATAAAGGACAACAAGCAACAGGAAACTCCTGAGCACAAAACCAGCCTGGTCACTCTTCATATAATTCTGTTAGTGGAAAAATACGTGATCACTCTTTGCGAAAACGACTGCTAAAGAGCTATTGCCTATGTATCCCTGAGGTGAAACGTATTTAAAAACCAACCATTTCTCTGTGGAAAGTGGTCTGAATAAGCTGCAAAGTGGACTAGACTATATGCTGATAATCAAAAAGGTCTGGCTGTTAGAGATTACTTCATACCTGACGTTCTGTGTGGGGTTCCACCTCTCTGAGGGAAGCTCTCCGCTCTGTGGATCATCTACTGGAGGATGCAGAATGGAGATACACACGTCCCCGTTCTGTGAAAGCACAAAGAGATTCATCAATCACATGATCGTAATCCTTTCATGAAGCAAAACAAGCATCTGAGAGAACCCCTCGCCTCCACACCACTGCTGTGAGTACTCGAGTCAGAGCGAGACGTGTGAAAGAGAGATAAGGAGAAACAGCCTGTCAAAACTGAAGGACGCTTTCTGCAGAACGATGAAAAACTCTGTGCATGTTATGCATATATATCCAATTTGAGGAAATATACTGGTGCATGGGTTAGGTGGTTTGACTACAAACTTAAATCAGAGTAATGCTATATCATGCTAATTGTATATCTATCTATATATCTCAATATACTATAGTTGTACTTCCTGTAAATTCAAACCAAAAGTTTTTTTAGATAAATACATTACCATGTAGTAATGCTCTTTTTAATAATAATCCAAAAACCAAAGCACCAGTTAAATGTTCTGTAAATAAAACACACTTCATCTTACTTGATTACTGCCTTTTTATCTGTAACTTGGTGAACTCCAAAAAAAAAAAAAAAACCCCAAAAAAACCCAAACAAGATTATTTATAACAAATTATAAATAATATTATATTATAAATAATAGATGAAAAACAACATGAAATTTGCCTTGGCAATCATCTGAAATAAAATAACTAAGGTGAAATACTAAAATTACTAAAACACATAAATACTTTTAAATAGTTAAAAAGAAACTAAAATCAAAATGAAAACGGAAAATATAAAAATAACGGCTAATTCAAAACATTAATAAATACTATAATAGTATACAGATAACACTAAAAACGTTGTGTCTTTATACATTAACGTGTGATATTTAAAGACAGTTAAAAAATATGCACATCTGTGAATGTACATCACTTGAATTCAATATTAATGTTGCAAGCTGTTACAGTGCACGGCAACATGCAAACAAACAACATACCATTATACTAAATTTATATCGGTACACATATTGCACATTATAAATCAACAAAGCTATCTACACTACACTACAAGCGTCATGATACACTGTCTCCAGCACACCACACATATTACATGTGATATACATTTTCAAAACTTACTGAAACTTTTGAGAGGAGTGCTTTTTTATTTAATTACTTTTTACAGTTTTGCACATACTAAAAATGCACATGCCATCTTTCGGGAAAAGAAAGTGTGTGCCAAATATAATAATCTAATACCAAATATAGACCTTACAGACCAACACTGAGAACAATATTAATTAAAATACCAGACTGAAAAGAATGCAAGTTTGAATTTAATACACAACATCAGACTGTTTATATATTAAGATATTTCTTAATATTATAATGTCAAATAAAAAACATAACTAAATGAGCAATATTAGTGCTTTCAATGTTTTTAAATTAGTTAATTTTCAGTCTGTTCTTCACACACACACACACACACACGCAACAGAATATAATGCATGATTGTTGGAGCCAAATTTATGACGGTTTTAATCCTTTTTGATTATCAGACAGTCCACCCAGGAGTTCACTGAACACAAAAAAGCAGTAGGGTAAGAAAATAGATCTGTGCAGTGGCTTTCGCCTTCGTTCTGCTTAGAATTTCAAACGCACCACATGACCTAATGTTTTTCAGGTCACAAACAGGCCTGAACTGCAGGTGAACCACACCAGTCTGTCCCTGGTAATGAGATTTACAGCTCTTCCTCATTTTTAAGAGTTCAAATAATGTGCTTGGCTTACTTCTCATTTGACACAGTGCAGCTATTTATATTCAATCATATCAAGAACTCATAAAATGCATTGCTTTTCATATCTTTTCAGTGGCACTAGCCATCATAAAAAGGTTTGTGTTTACCTGGTGCATTAACACAGGGCTTAACTGAGAAGGAAATGAGGAAGTCCAGAACAACAGATAAGCCACATGCCACAGTACACACCACGAGGGCTGAAACAATCCTCTTACCTCATAGATGTTGGGGTGCCACATCTTGGTGAGGAATCTGAACGTGGGTGGGGAATAGGGGTAATCAATTGGGAACTTGATGCGAGCCTGCAGAACAAGAAAAAAAACGATGGTCAGGACTATCAAAAGACACTCTGAACCCTGCATGTTTTTTAATTAAGTATTACGGCTAAACCGATAAAGCTTTCAGCTGCCAATAAGGCTGTTTTCACACTTGTTTCATTGTTTGGTCTGAATTAAAGTTCGATTTCAACCCCCTCACCCACTGGTCTCTTTTCACATTGTACTTGTGTTTGTCTGCAACAGATGTAGCACAAGAGATGTGAAAAATGCCAGCTGCTTTCTGAAAGCAATTTATTTAGAGACATGCAACCATGAGAAATGCATAACATCAAAATGAGGGTCATTCCTACATTTATTACATTTTACACAGCCCACATTTTCCTAAGGCAAACCATACTGGAAAACTGCTCTCACAACAACCAACTCTTAAATTAAAATAGACTTGGGTCCGCTCTAGTGTGAAAGCGTTTTACCCTGTTAAAAACTTTCTTAAAAAAAAATCTTCCGATTCTCCCACTTCACCAAAAAAACATTGCTGCTTGACAATCTAGACATTCAAGTTCAAAACAATCAACATCACAGTGTTGTCGGCCGTCACGGCACAGAGAGATTTCTTATATACAGCCGCTTTGGAGGATTCTATCTCAGGGTGAGCGGAGGACAGCTGCTCTTAATAGGATTGGAGACGCATAACATGGCAGGAGAACAGTGCAGATGGACAGGAGGGAAAATCTGAGAGAAAACACAAATGGACATGAGCTGGAGAACCAGGAAGTGGGACGAATCATTTTTTGGCACAAAAACAACTAGGTTAAACAGCCGTTACGCAAGAGATATGCCCTCCATCTCAATTCAATACAGACCTAATTATTTTCAAGTCTGCCCTTGAAATATTTTAGACTGCTACTATTGAAAGTGGACATACTGTGACATGCATTTAAACTATACTAAATAAAATCACTATATTAACCAGGTTTGGGTACTTTACTCAGCCTAATGTTATTCAAAAACCTGAATGTTTTTTTTTTTTTTTTGGTTTCTTTGTAGTCACCAAACCATATGATACCTTTTGTGTAAGGAACGGATCAAAAAAGTCTTTAGTCACTGAAATTGCTTGTTTCCAGCGTAGCACGCACATGTCATTTGCTTATATTCAAATACAGTAAGTAAAAACGTGTGACGCCAGGCCTGAGATCAGTGATGCCAAATGGAATGATTATATTTATAAGAGACAATGAGATTCGAGAACTACAGCAGAGGAACGGATTTTTAATCAAAAACAAATTCAAAGCCATTGTATGGTTTCTGAAGACCTGAAGTACAGCACATACAATAAGGTTCAAAGTTTGGGTTTGGTAAGATTTTTTAAAATGTTTTTGAAAAAAGACTTTTCTCTTTCAAGGCTGCATTTATTTAAACAAAAAATACAGTAAAAACAGTAATATTGTGAAATATTATTACAATTGAATTATTATAATACCTGTTTACTACTTTCATTTATTTAAAAATGTAATTTATTCTTGTCACGCAAAGTTTAATTTTTAGTATCATTACTCCAAATTTCAGTGTCAAACAACCCTTTGGAAATCATTCTGATTTGGCACTCTTTTTAATTTTTCTTATTATTATCAATGTCAAAACTATAATAATGATTATTATTTTTAATTATTTAATGAATATAAAGTTCAAAAGAATAGCATTTATTTGAAATGGTAATCTCTGAATATAAATGTCTTTACTGTCACTAATGTAATGCATCCCTGCTGAATATAAGCATTAATTTCTTTAAGAAAAAAATCTTACTAATTAAACTTTTGGACAGTAGTCATACGGATGACTTCTATGGTGGTTTTGGTGACACAACAGCATCCATCAGCACTTCTCATTTTGTGTTCCAAGGAAAAATGTCAGTCGTAAAGATTACAACCATATGAGGGTAAGGAAATGACATAATATTCATATCTGAGTGAATCAGCCTTTGAAACAAAGCAAGTAAGTAACCATTCCTGATAAGTTGGGCACGACTGGTTTCAGGTTCTTGGCTGACTACGAGATCTTGAAAATGTGCCAGGAGAATACTCAAGAGGGCCTTAACATTGTTGTTCCTGCGAACAGACAGTGTGTGTGAATAATTTCCCCTTTCAAACAAAGAAGCAAGTCTCTGTCATGCAAATACACTCTCCACTGATTTATCCTCAAGCAGTGAGCATTTACGGTACGAGTACCATGCCTTCGGGCTTCGCTAGGCTCGAGAGTTCAGTTCTGACATTAATCAGGTTTCACCACAAACTCACATCCTGACACACCAGCGTACATGGACATTATTAAGGCCATTAATTATAAACCATTCGGACTGGTGTGAAGGAACAGGTTTATCTGCTCTGATGGAATGGGGTGAGACCTCCTTACAATCATCCTTTATTGTCATTATTCTATTTTTATAATTATCATAATAACAATAAAACAGGTCAAACGTGATGTCAACAACTAATACCAAATAAATGGTCCCTAATAAGTGTATGGAAGGTCATGATTGTGACATTTTCAAAAGTGTAATTGGTTTTGACAGATGCCTGCATTTAGTAGAATTGGAAATTATCACAAACACTTACGCATAAATTATTTTAGAATTTATGACTAAGTCAAAAATGAGTATAAATGTAATCATTCAAATCAGTAATGAGCTTACAGCGAGCTTAAAGTGTATTAATACTATGAGATCAAATAAGATTACATTTGATTGTAATATTAAAAATATTCTTCGTACAAAGCCATGTAAATCAGCTCACCCTCCATCCATCAGAATCACAATGAATCAACCAGGAACAAAGAAACCAAACAAATGCTCCATTATCCTCAACAAAGATCCCAGAATCTCATCAAACCGACATCTGATGGAAAACACAAGACTTCAGATCATAATTACACCTTAAATCAATCAAAACCCTTAATTATTTCAAAATTCCTCTATAGAAAACAGACACAGTGTGGCACAGAACGAGATGCAGCTATCTAGAGCTGGTTCCAGTTCTATATATAGACCATAGCCATCTGTTCCTAAAAATAACACACATTTACCCCTTTCAGTCCTTACCTTGAAATACCCCCCTTCATAGTGAGTGTTTGGGGGTCCGAAAATCGCCACTTCCCAGTTGTAGAGATCCGCTTCATCCACTAAAGTGATCTTGAAACCCTCCACTGGTTCCTCCTGAAGAGACTTCATCTCCAGCATCAAAGCTTTCTGTGAGCTGGCGACCTGAGCACTGCTCTGCTGGGCCATTTCTGCTTTAATTCTACCCAACTAGACTCAAAAAGTGGGCTTTGTTCCTCAAAAGGGGCGAAAAGTTGACAAGATGTGATGAGGCAATGAAAGCTGCTTTTCTTTCTTTGTCTAGAGTTGCTAGCTTAGCGAGGAAATGACAATGTCCTCAAAAAAAGAGATTATTTTCGATCAAATAAAAAGTGCTTTAGCTATAAAGCATTATAAGTGTTTTTTTCGTCGTCCATGAAAGTAAAACAGGTTGTTTGGTTGTTCATACGCAGAGTTTTGTCTGTCAGAATAATAAATAATCGCGCTCGGGGTTTGTTGTTTTTTTCCGTAGCTGAAGGCTAGCCGTGAAAATCCACTTCGACTCAACACTAATCCTCTCTGAAGGGAGGTTTTCGTTAAATAAGTAAATTCAGATGTCTGAATGTTCACAAAGAAAGTCTACGCTTGAATTGTGTGCCAAGCTAATCCGTCGAGAAGCAAAAATTGGCATGAACTAGTGAACGCGAAGGAGAGTGGCGAGTTATGAGTCGATGTCCTGGATGCGTCTTTCCTCAATTCCAATAGGGTCGCGGTGCATCATGGGTACTGAAGTTTTACCCGCACACTTTACACTGAAAACACCTTCATTAACTGACAACATTCCAGTTATTTCACTAAAACCAACCCCTCTTATAATTAGTCTAGCTGAATTATTAGATAACAGTTATTTATGCAATTCGTTGTATTATTTTTTATTATTTTCTATAGGCCTTTAGGGGAGAGTGGGCCTCTCTGTTACAACTTGGCTTAAAGTTTTATTTAAAACTTTATTCTGTTATTGCCCCAAAAAATGTATTGAACACAAGCAGACAATATGCTCAAATAAACCAAACAAATAAACCTTCATATCACCCATTTATCCCAAAACAAAGACAGACAGATCTCATCGAATCCACATCTGATGAAAAACAGGCCATGGCGTGATTAAATCAGCCTTTAAAGCAATTATAGATCTAAATTATATCGATATATCAGAAATTCAGTTATGCAACACTGTTACAGAACTCTATAAGGTGAAACTAATGTTTGATTCCAATTTGGAATGAATACTTTTCTTTGTTCACAAAATCTGTTTTTGTTTCTTTTAGAATAGAAAGAACAAGGAACCTGTTTAGAGAAAAAAATAGTTTTTTTTTTTTAATTTATCATAGAGCGCTTAGGTTTACAAAGTTTTTTAAACTCTTTTCAGGAAACATTTCCCCTTTTGTATCAATAAAAGAAATATACATGTTTAATATTCAGCATCTATCTCATATGCTGTTTATTTGGCTCCAGTGAATGTCCAGGAATGTCTAATCTAGTTAACAGACAGCCTCTCTTACTCTGATTATATCTACTGGCTGTACGTTATTAATCTCTGTTACATATCAATCAAAACTACTGGCTTTTGTCCAGAGGTAAGGCAGTAACAATAAAAGTCAACCAAGATCAGCTCCATATGTTATATACATATACATACATTTATACATCACAATTAGGGAAATAACAAAATCAATCTATTCAATCTAAATCTCATCTTAAATCCATAAGGCACATTAGATCAATCATCATTACTCTTATGTTTCTCTTCATGTGGAAGAGCCTGAAGCAACCATCTCTCTGACATCTCTCCTCATGATATACTGTCAGTTATCTGATAAAAACACAGGACAGCATGGCATCAGGAACTCACTGGATAGGCTGATGGGATAGTCAAAGGACAGTCTGTTAGTCCCTGATGATAATGTTTGCAGTTAAGCTTTGACGTTAATGAATTTTATAATAATGTAGGCCTACATGTATTACACATCAGTACATTTGTAAGTAACATGATCTGTGGATTGTACTGTAGGATGCTTTTAATATATGCTCTATATATATATATATATATATATATATATATATATATATATATATATATATTTCCAGATGTATTTTAATATATTTCTGAATAAATGTATGATAATTTAAATATATTGTCATCAGAGAAATGTATATTTTTACACTAGCCGGCACAGGCAATTTTACTTTGAATTTAATAGATTTTTTATTATTTTTTTAACACATACTTGTTGCTGGTAGAGTTTTACTCAAGGGCACAATGCTGATAAAATGTAATTCAAGGACTCTGTGGGTCCAGAATCAACCTTATTAAAGCTCAACCAACAACATTTGTGGGAAATATCAGTAATTAATAGCCCAGTAAACCACATTACAGAAATGCATCTAAATACACATTTGTCACATTATAACATTTGCTGCTCAAGATGAATATGAGTGCACATAGTATCATGGGAAAAGCCCCATTATAAAATAATTTGCACATTGTGAATATACATTATATTTAAACATATCTAAATCGAACTGTCATATAAATAAGTAAAATTTAAACCTGGTTATAATGCAGCTATATAAATAAATCTCTATATTAATGTAAAAAAATAGACTTTTCTATTGGTGGATGATCTTATATTTATTTCTGTCACATCTGAAGTTACACTGAATGGGTCCTATTAAAACAAAGTCTTAGACTGAAATTAATTATTTAATCTTCATCTCACATTAATACAGAGATATGTTGTGACTAAATTTGACAATCTGAGTATTTTAACAAATGTAGTGTTTGATAAACAAACAGTTCAATTCTATCTTGGAAATAAAAATTAGAGAATAATTCACTTAAGTGCAAGTGAGTAAAGCCATTCTGATTGTATTTCACGTCTGGTTATAAAGTTATGTATAATGCAGTATCTGTAACAGTACAGAGATGTATAGTAGATAAGGAAGTAAAAACTTATAATATAATAAACTATTTTATGTGTGATTACAAGATCATATACATTAATCTAAACATTTGCCAATAAAGCAAATGTCGTTAAATAAGTATTTAATAATAATTTTTAATTAGTTTTATTATGTGTTATATTTTTACGCATTAGTAATTAAATTACGCTTTTTAAATATGTTTATCTTTGAAGTGAGTTGTATTTTTCATAGCAAACGTTTCCGGTTAACGGGCTTTTATTGTGAAATGCTGCACATCCGGCGCTGCCTTCGTTTTTTGCCCGACAGATGAAAACATCAGTGTTTGCTGCTAATGCCGGGCTGATTCCTGCAACAATCAGCAAGATGTTTGACATCCTACTGCCTGTTTCCAATCAATACGGATCAAACTGTTAGCGTTTACTGTATCTGCAGGTAGCCAAAGCCCGTTTTGTATTACTATACCCTTTTTGGTAAGTGACGTCTTTGATTTATTTGGCCAAAAATCATGCTAGTGCTAACTGTTTAGAAATTAATAATGATGTCTAGTTTCTAAATCATGTGGATGCATGTGATATGCAATTTAAAATACACTTGTGCAGTGAATGTGTTTTCGTATATTGTACAAATGCTGTGTGTATATTTTGAATTTGATATTATTTAATATTTATTGCATTGTACCATACAGTGCAACTAATGCACATCTATCTAGCTATCTAGCATTTAAATGTATGTTACTCATATTTCTTATTTAATTTAATTTATTTAGTTTCATGTTTCCATGGAAATTATATTTTTGCCTTCATGCACTGGGGTCCAGGTGTCAGTCTGAGATCACTGGTGGATATACAGTATATATTTTGTTTTTAAATTAATATTTTTAATGCATATGCAAAACCATTGGCATAGATAATTGTTTTCTGAGTTAATGTGTGATTGAGTTAAATGTTGAGATGTGATGTGTGATTTTTAGTTTTGTGATTATATGGGCAGCTCTCCTGACAGCAGTGCTGTAGTGACGGAGCCGAATGCAGCTTTAATTTCTGTGCCCTGTTAAAATGTCTCTAAAGGTTAATCGCGCTGTCTTGGAATGACCAAATCAACATTTCCCTTTAATCTAAATGTCAGCCCTCCTTAACATTAAATGACATTCTCACTTGGCTGGATTGCTTTGTTGGCATTGGCTTATGAGAATGAATTGAAATATGATAATTAAACCCGTGCAATCTTTCACAGGATCTCTAATTTCCAGCAGAAGAAAATGAACGGCTTATCCATCAGCGACTTGTGTGGTTTGTTCTGTTGCCCGCCTTGTCCGAGTCGGATTGCAGCGAAGCTGGCCTTCCTGCCCCCAGAACCCACCTACACTCTTCTGCCAGACCTGGAGTCCACCTCACCTGTGACCTCTAACCTTGGAGCTTCAGGTTTGCGCTCCCGTTTGGGCGGCGGCGGAGGAGGAGAAGGAGGAGGTGGTGGTGGTGGTGGTTTTGGTGACAGGAGTGGAGAAGGTCGATGGAAGTTGCGCCTCTCTGAGCGAGCAGAGTTCCAGTACTCCCAGAGGGAGCTGGACGGAACCGAGGTTTTCCTCACTCACTCCAGCCGTGGCAACAGAGTGGGATGCATGTACATCCGCTGTTCCCCATCCGCAAGGTGAGGAAGGATCAGCTTAAGATGTTAATGTAAAGCATTCTTTAGTGTTAGTCTTCTCGCCCAAGTCTGTAGAGGCCCATTCATACCAGGAATGATAACTATAATGATATAGATAAAGTTCACACCACAACTATAATGATAACAACACTATCATTGGGATCATTTCAAAACTATTTTGGTCACACTTTACTTAAAGCCTTTACATATAATGCTTTATAGAAGTAGTTTTAATGCATGAATTATGCCTTGTAATGCACTGTATAATGCATTGTATGATCTCATGAATAATTGTAACCATGGTTATAATACATTATAACACACGACAAACAAAGCTTCAAATATTATAATGCATTACAACACATTATGAATACATTTATAGTGCATTATACATAAAGGCCTTAAGTGTGTGTGTATACATATTATATCTATCTATAATATCTATCATAATATCTTATCTATAGGAATTATTATAATTACATAAGTTGATATACGATTAAATAACTTCAATATTTACCATTATTGATTATCTTATAGCTTACAGTAAGGTCTGTATTTAAAGGTTTATACATTATTGTTCAAAATCACTTCCCCTTTGGAGAAAATTAATGGGATTTTTACTTCTGGAACCCGATACTGCACTTTATAATGCAAGATGAAAAACTGCAGAAAAATGTACAGACTTAAAAGTATAAGAGTGTATGCTTGTACAAAATAAGTACTGGTAAATGTATAGATGTAACTCTTTAAGTTCTGAATTTGTATAGATCTCAGCTTTATATTGTTATATTTCTTCGTCTTAAAGGGTTAGTTCACCCAAAAATGAAAATTGTCATTAATTACTTACCCTCATGCTGTTCCAAACCCTTAAGACCTTTGTTCATCTTCAGAACACAAATTAGGATGTTTTTGATGAAATCTGAGAGCTTTCTGACCCTCCATAGACATCAATGCAACCACCACATTCAAGGCACAGAAAGGTAGTAAGCACATTGTTAAAATAGTCAATGTGACATCAGTGGTTCAACTTTAATTTTATGAAGCTACAAGAATACTTTTGTGCGCAAAGAAAACAAAAATTTTTTTTTAAAAAACAATTTCTTCTCTTCCGTGTCAGTCTCTGCCATGCATTCACGAGAGTACCACGATGCATGTGTGTGATGCTGCTGACGCAGGAGCCAGTATTCCCTTTAATCTGTCCCTTTAATCAAGAAATGCTATTATTTTGCAATGTTCTGATATGCAAACAATCTCACAATCCATTTTAAAGCCAGTCCTCTAAATCCATTCCTGTATTGTGAACTGCAGGTACACTGTGCTCTTTTCTCACGGTAACGCTGTGGATCTTGGTCAGATGAGCAGCTTCTACATCGGTCTGGGCACTCGTATCAACTGCAACATCTTCTCTTATGATTACTCTGGTTATGGGGTCAGTACAGGGAAACCCTCAGAGAAGAATCTGTATGCAGACATAGATGCTGCATGGCACGCTTTGCGCTCAAGGTATGTCAGAATCCAGAGATTTGAGAGTATGGAGACTAGAAAGCATGCAGTTGTATTGGTGTGTGATTTTGTTTTTGTTGTGTTTTGTGTTTTTTATCAGTTATGTGTTGTGTCATGTGTATATAATTCTTTACGGGCAGAGCATTGGTACCGTGCCCACCGTGGACCTGGCGTCCCGTTATGAGTGTGCTGCCGTGGTACTTCACTCACCCCTCACCTCAGGAATGAGGGTGGCGTTCCCCGACACCAAGAAGACGTACTGCTTTGACGCCTTCCCAAAGTCAGTGAACACTGAAAAACATATTTTTTCACATGACAAAGATGTTAACACCGTTGTTTAGAATATTAGGATATATTATAACAATAGGCCACTCAAGGTCATGCATTAATATTGAACTCAGCTGATGTGCAGTTTATTTTACAAAGTCTTCAAATATGGCTCATCTATTCAGCCATAA
The DNA here is from genome assembly GCF_018340385.1 of Cyprinus carpio. Classification (NCBI taxonomy): domain Eukaryota; kingdom Metazoa; phylum Chordata; class Actinopteri; order Cypriniformes; family Cyprinidae; genus Cyprinus; species Cyprinus carpio. The sequence continues at coordinate 24,348,612 of NC_056573.1, read as the reverse complement.
GTTTCCATTTATCATATTCATGAAGAGGGAAAAATAACATTCTCTTTATCTCTGAAATTCAGCAGTGGTAAAGCATCTACTATAATATGAAATATTTGTGCTTTATTAGCACTGCTTGCAACATATTTAATCAGAATAGTCTAATTTTGAATGGCAGTCGATGAAGATACTAGCTTTTTGACAGCAGGATAGTACAGTTATGGCATCTTCCAGATTTATTTATACTGATTTGGTAAATAAAATATTTTATAACTGCTTTATTAACTAAAGGGGTAAAGCAAAAAAAAAAAAAAAAAAAAAAAAGACGATTTTGTCATCATTGATTCATGCTCATGTTGTTCTGTTCATGTATGAATTGTTTTCTGTGAAATACACTGCTGTTTAGAAGTTTGTTTGTACTAGGTAAGACTTTTAGAAATTGATGTTAAATACAGAAACTATACATTAAATTGATTAAAATAGACAGTAAAACATTCATATTGTTACAAAAGATTTCGATTTTAAATAAATGCTGGTATTTTAAACTTTCCAAAAATCTTGAAAAATATATATGTGGCAGTTTTTACAAAAATATTAAGCAACACAACCGTTTTTTTTTTCAACATTGATAATAATAAGAAACGTTTCATGAGCATAATATCAGCATATTAGAATGATTTCAGAAGGATCATGTGACAGTTTTTTAAAATTTCACAATATTATTTTTAACTTGTATTTGAATTTTTGATCAAATAAGACTTCTTTCAGAAACATTAACAAGTCTTAAGGACACCGAACTTTTAGTACTACAATAGTGTAAAAGAACAAATTTTGATAAATCTACTGGTCTGTTCCTTACCCAAAACTACTCTATGATTTCAGAATATAATGCTTAGACTGATATAAACTACTTTAATGTTTATGTTGTGACCACCTTGAAGGCTGCAAGCGCCAAATCCCTGTGAGTACAATTTCCCTGGAAAAGACCAGTATGTTCTCCCAAATGTCCTTTTAAGGTCCACAGAAAATCATACAGGTTTTGAACAACATTAGGGAGAATAAATAGTGGCAGAATTTTGTGGACTGTTTCTTTAATGGCTCTTTGTTGTGTCTTCTGCTCTCTCAGCATTGAGAAGGTGTCTAAAATCACATCTCCAGTGCTGATCATCCACGGGACAGAGGATGAAGTCATTGATTTCTCTCATGGTCTGGCCTTGTTTGAGCGCTGCCCAAAGGCCGTGGAGCCTTTGTGGGTGGAAGGAGCTGGGCACAATGACATCGAGCTCTACAGCCAGTACCTGGAACGCCTGCGCCGATTCATCAGCCAGGAAGTGGCTGCACAGTAAACGCACCGTTCGTTGTGCTCACGTCATTAAATGGTTGACGTATATGGAAAGCAAACAATCTGAATCTGGTTCTGGAGGTTTTTTGTTTCTTCTGTAAACTTTCAGCTTTCACATTTCTATCAGCCTGTAGCTGAGTTTTCTACTGAGAAGACCCCTCAACTTAACACCGAAAAGATCTGAATGTGTGAGCGTCGGTCTCAGGACCTCAGTACGTCTGAGTTGATTTGGCTTGTGATTTATGTGACCAGGCCAAATGCAATGTCATTTTAACAGGACTAATATCTAATATCTCTTTATGAAGCTCTTATCTCCTGGGTGTTTATGTACTTTTTCTTTTATTAGGTCTCGTGGGTAAACATATGACCATTCTGTTTTAAAATACAGCATTATCAATTTCAGACAAGAACTCTCTGCTGGACAGATTGTGCGCATGTGTGTGTGTGTGTGTTAACAACCTTTTTAGACCATTTGCTGTGTTTGTGTGAATGTGTTTTGATGGAAACCACTTTTCTGCTCTTTAGAGATGAATTACCAGTCAAAAGTTTGGACACTGAGTTTGTTTTTCATGATCTTAAAAACCTTTTGATCTGATGTCTTCTGCTTAAATGCTTGAAATTTGTAGACAAATATACATTGTGCCTACTTAAGAAACTCTTGAAAATTAAAATCTTAATGAATTTTCTTTTTCTTCTTAATGGATGTGTCAGACCAGATAGTGAAGCAACCAGCAATTTTCCAGTATACATGTAAACTTCAATACTGTTCAAAAACCGTGAAGTTGCTGAATGTCCAGAGCTGGAATCTAGACAAAGAAGCTCTAATGTAAGACCATTTTGAATTATGAACTTTTTACATACTTCAGTTTGCATTATTTTCTAGTTTTCATGACTTCACTAGTTTTCTAAAATGGATAATAGTGATAATAAAAAAATGAGTAGATGTGTCCAAACTTTTGACTAGTAGTGCAGGTTGTTCACTTTTTTTTTTTTTTTTAAAGCATTGTTCCATTTGCTTACCTGTCCTTTAAAAAAAAAAAGAGTTTGGGACCCAAACACTGTTTAAAGGTAAATGTGCTGATTATGGAAGCCCGTTTCCACCACTAAATAAAAAATAAAACAAGATAATTGTTTTCACATCTTTTTATCTCACAATTCTGACTTTTTTTTTTTATCAGAATTGCGAGATATGAACTTGCAATTGTGAGATATAATTTCAATTCAAGTTTATTTGTATAGCACTTTTTACGATACAAATCGTTGCAAAGCAACTTTACAGAATATTAAGTTTCTACAATCTAGTTATAAAGTCAGAATTGTGTGATATAAACACAATTGCGAGTTATAATGTTAAAATTGAGTTAAGACTTTTTTTTCTCGGGATTCCGAGTTTGTATCACGCAATTCTGACTTTATGACTCACAATTCTGAGAAAAAAAGTCAGAATTGCGAGATATGAACTCGCAATTGTGAGGAAAAAAAACTCAGAATTGTGAGTTTATATCTCGCAATTCTGACTTTACAATTCACAATGTTTGACTTTATAACTTGCAATTATGTGTTTTAAAGTTGGAATTGGAATTGCAATATATGAACTCCTAAAAGTTTATACCTTGCAATTTTGAGGGAAAAAGTCGCAATATCTTGTTATACAATTACCTTTTTTTATTCAGTGACGAAAACGGCTTCCATAGTTGATACAGTATGGATATATGGAAACACACTGCCGTTCAAAAGTTTGGGATCAGTACAATTTTTATTTTAAAATTAATTGTTTTATTCAGTCAGGGCACATTAAAATTGAACAAAAGTAACAGTAAAGACATTCATAATGTTACAAAATATTTTTGTTTCAAATAAATGCTTGTTGTTTTAAACTTTCTGTTCATCAAAGAATCCTGAAAAAAGTATCACAGTTTCCACAAAGATTTTGAAAGCCACTGTTTTTAACAATTGATGATGATGATAATAATAATAATAATAATAATAATAATAATAATAATAATAATAATAAGTTTAGTTTTTTTTTTTGAAAGATAATGTTTTTAGAATGTTTTCTGTAGGATCATGTGAGACTGGAGTGAAAATAAGCTTTTCCATCACAGGAATAAATTGCATATTAAGATATATTAAAATAGAAAACTGTTATATTGTTTTACAATATTACTGTTTTTACAGTATTTTTGATCAAATAAATGTGGCCTTATAGAGCAAAACAAACTTCTTTAAAAAAAAG